>NC_057794.1:101551542-101707001 GCF_018294505.1 Triticum aestivum | reverse complement strand
GGGGGGGTACGCGCTACGTCTCAAGCCAGCGACCTACCCACCATAAAGGAGCCACCTATTTTTCTACTCCCACAAATATAATATGTCTTGGTTATCTCAATATGGACTATATACAGACTTAAATGACTTAAAAAACACACTAAACATGTAGATATGCATATGATTCAAAAAACAGAACATCTTATACTTGTGAAAGAAGGGAGTAGATAATAAAAGTTTCATACATCGGAAAATTGTAAAATCAATCATGAATTTGAAAAATGTTCACAAATTTAGAAAACTTTCATAAATTAGGAAAGATATGATAAATTTCAAAAATCTTCATGGATTATGGTAAACAATTGCAAATTTGAAAATATGTTCATGAATTTTTGGAAAAGGTCATGTTTGAGAAAAAATGAAAACAAGAAAAATTAAAATAGAACAGAGTAAACAAAGAAAAACCAAGAAAACATAGGGAGAAACCTAGCTGAAGCTTTCTAGAAATGAATCGAAAGCTTATAGAAGCTTTCCATATGATAAAACGAAACACAATGCCCCGTAGGTTCTCACAAAAGACACTCGAGGGGTGGTGTGAGCCACGTACAGAAAGGCCTGCATGCGTCAAATAGGATTTATGATTGTGCTTGACTACACTCGAGCAGTATTTCTTCTGCGCTAGAGGGGCCAATGTGCCGGCCTAGTTAACCAGTGCCTCAAAACTTTCCCCTAGGCTTTTTAGATAAGAGGCCTACGGCCGACGTTAAATTAATGACACCCTTACAGCCGAGGACAAGAAGTCCAAACAACGATATAACCCAAAGCAATAAAAATAAATGAAATAAAAGCTCCGACAAGGTACATGGATGCCTAAGAGCAGCAACACAGCTCAAATAGGTAATAAAATGAGACACTGGAGCCCTCATACATGCCCGAAGCACCAATGCTGCGAATGGAGCCAGCTCGAAAGGGGATCAGCCGACAGAGGGGCTATGGCACTGCCATCGCCTGGGTGCCCAACAAACCAGCTGAAGGAAATATACTCTAGAGGCAATAATAAAGTTGTTATTTTATATTTCCTTATATCATGATAAATGTTTATTATTCATGCTAGAATTGTATTAATCGAAAACTTGATACATGTGTGGATACATAGACAAAACACAGTATCCCTAGTAAGCCTCTATTAGACTAGCTTGTTAATCAAAGATGGTTAAATTTCCTAACCATAGACATGTGTTGTCATTTGATGAACTGGGTCACATTATTAGAAGAATGATGTGATGGACAAGACTCATCCGTTAGCTTAGCATATTGATCGTTCAATTTTATTGCTATTGCTTTCTTCATGTCATATACATATTCCTTTAACTATGAGATTATGCAACTCCCGGATACCGGAGGAACACCTTGTGTGGTATGAAACGTCACAACATAATTGGGTGATTATAAAGATGCTCTACAGGTATCTCTGAAGGTGTTTGTTGGGTTGGCATAGATCGAGATTAGGGTTTGTCACTCCGATTATCAGAGAGGTATCTCTGGGCCCTCTTGGTAATGCACATCATAATAAGCCTTGCAAGCAATGTGACTAATGAGTTAGTTACGGGATGATGCATTACGGAGCGAGTAAATAGGCTTGCCAGTAACAAGATCAAACTAGGTATGAAGATACCGACGATCGAATCTCGGGCAAGTAACATACTGATAGACAAATGAAATTACGTATGTTGTCATAAGGTTCGATCGATAAAGATCTTCGTAGAATATGTAGGAGCCAATATGGGAATCCAGGTTCCACTATTGGTTATTGACCAGCGAGGTGTCCCGGTCATGTCTACATAGTTCTCAGATCCGTAGGGTCCGCACGCTTAACGTTTGTTGACGATATAGTACTATATGAGTTATGTATGTTGGTGACCGTATGTTGTTCGGAGTTTCAGATGAGATCACGAACATGACGAGGAGCTCCGGAATGGTCCGAAGGTAAAGATTCACTACTGCAGGATGGTCCAAACGCGACAGTCGAATCAGAGATCCTTCGACAAAACTGTGTGCGATGCGATAATCGCAAACGTTGGTGTAAAGAAACTATCAAAAAAATGTGCAAAACGTTTGCGATGACAGATGCATCAAACACGGTTCAGAATTTAGTTGCGTGTGCGATGCAGGACATACAGTTCAGCTCAATGTGCGATGAGGAGGCACAAAAGACATGGGCATCTAGATGAAGGCGTGTGCGATATACAGCATATGGTTCACTGGGATGAACTGTGTGTGATTAGGCAACACAATGGAAACGGTTCAACTGAACAAGATGTGTGTGATACGCGACAAACAGGTCCGTAATCTGAAATGTGTGCGAAGACCAATAATAACACAGACGGTTGCTGCTAATAAGCCGTGTGTGAATTTCTCTGTCTACAGTAGAATAACTGAAATAAACATCCAATTACATAAGTGACTATACAGATCATTCGCACACACCTCAATAAACAATTGCATGCATTCTAAAGTAGGAGAAACGATCATCTAGTCATCTACTTCTTGTGGCGCTCCCGTCACTGCTATGTGGCTCGATCCCTCGCCTGGGTCAGGAAGAAGACAGTTCCTCATGTCAATGATCCACCTGTACATCTCGTAGCTTGTGTACGTGTCTATGGCCACGTACTTGACATGTTGTTCATCCAGTCTCTTATGCCACACACTGTGCCAGGCGTTCTTGTCCTTATTGCTCTCTTGCTTCATCTTCGCGTAGTAGGGGTCGATGATGGCCGAGGCGAGGTCAACCAGGGAGTTCAGTTTGCTTTTGTCGGTGCCCCAGACCTTGTAGTGGTGCAGGATGTTGACAAGATTCGGGCATTTCAAGTCTGAAACCTTCAACGCTTTTAGATCGTTGGTGGTGTCCACCATAGCAAAACTGTAGTCGGAGCTCTTGATAAACCTGGATAAATGCTCGCAAGGCCTTGTAGCAAGGTGGAAGTGGTATATGAGGACGTCATGTCGCACGCACAACTGGGCGACGACAACCTTCTGATCATGCCCGGCACGACCGATGGTGTACTCGAGGTCGAAGCCGACCACTCGGTACTTGTCCTCGGCAAGGAACTGCTCCATAGTTTGGATGGAGCTCTCCATCAAGACCGGATCGTTCGTGTACACCACTGAGAGGGCCTTCCCCCTCACGTGGGTGTCCACTACATGATGCGTGGTGAACTGCCCGCCGTTATCGTCGTCGGTCGCTGGGAGCGCCATTGGAGCCACAAGGAGCGTCATTGGAACCGCTGGATGCCCTCTCTGTATGTGTCCTCGCGGGTGTGCTTATTGTGATGTGTGAGACGAGATATGAAGGTAAATGGCCACAGGAATAAAAGAGGGCCGGGCGCCATGGATTCTCGGCGCGTCCGCATGGCAGTTTTGGCAGCGGGTAACTGCATCGTCGCGCCGCGCTCGGTGCAACCGTTTGCACACGAACGTGCGTGATCGTGCGCCGGCCCAAAACACTGGAAGCACACGTGAAGGGACGAGGGCAGAGCACCCGAAGGGACGTGAGAGAAGAGCGCGCATGACGGGACGCGAGCAGAGCGTGCCGCGGCCGCCTGAACCGTAAGCAACCACATGCATGGAGCCGTTGAACACGCAGCAAATGGTCGCCTACAAGCCGGCCGACAGTTGCCTCGCTGCGTAGAGAGCGGCTGTGTGGTACCACCTCCGTCTAGTCTATAGTCTCCTTTATATTTCGTGCCATACTTTGCCCTCAAATTTAACCAACAAAATATTAATGCATGTTTTAAAAATTATATAATTGAAAATATGTTCAAATACAAATCTAACTATATAATCTTTAGCGACATGCATTCATATTTTATTAGTTAAATCATACTTATAAAACATGACGGTGGTATAGTAGTTAATTAAATCACAAACGTTTTTTTATTAACCATATGTGTACGTGGCCTTTCGTCCTCCTCTCGCACATCTTGTCACCCCGCTGCCGCGGACGGCTTACAGCGCAAGCTTGCGCAACGCGCGGGGGTGTTCTTTTTGCCAAACGGTGGCGACAATGAATCGTTGGTGAGCCCGTTCCCGCGCAAGCTTCCCGCCCGACTCGGTGAAATCCCCCAAAATCCCAATGCTTACCGGCTAGCTATAAAAACCCTCATGACCGGTGAGTCCTGCGTCGCATTTTCCCCTCCATCGCTGTAGCTTATCTCGTCTGCTTCTCCCACATTCGCCAATGGCACCGGTCCATTGTCATCACTCAGCCACTCCACCGTCATCAGAGGACAGCTCCAGCTGGGAGGCTACACCGCGGCGGCGACGCAGTCCCCGACGTAGTGTAGTGCGCGTGGCGTCCCTGTTGGGTGTGCGCGGAACACCCACCACACGCTCCGCCGCTGGTGCCCGTCGGCAGCTGTTGCCGGCCGCCGTTGCCACCACACCAGCGTCGAAAGCCAGGGCCATCGCCCCTCCACCGCTGCGTCCTGAAGGCGGGAGATGGCCGTCGTGGCCGCCACCCCACTGCCGGCCACTGTGGCCATCAGCCGCTCCACCACCACAGCCTGAAGGTGGGAGGTGGTGGTCGTGGCCGCCACCCCGTCATCGGCCGCCGTGGCCGCCAGCCCATTGTCAACCGCCGGGGTCATCACCCGCTCTGCCACCGCCGCCCGAAGGTGGGAGGCGGAGGTGGATGCCCGCACGTGCGACAACAACCTTGCGCGCTACATCGAGTTCCTGCGGGAGGAGGAGGAGCACCTCGTCGAGCACGCAAAGAGCCTTACCGCCGTAGTGGCAGCGGCACACGCCGCCTCAGAGAAGAGGAATCAGGAGATCTACAAGGAGAACCACCGCTTCGAGAGGGGTCATCTAGAGCGGCAGAGGGCGTTTGAGGCGAGCATCACTGAAGCTGCACTAGCGGCAGGCACCGCATTGCGGTTGCCCAGCTCGTCGGTAGGTTCCTCCTCCGCCGCCTCTTACTGAGCGCGCTCAGCAGAGGAGAGGCAGCCGAAAGCTGTACAAAACCCCTCCGCAGTAGTAGTAGTATTTAGGGGCTATTTTGTTCAATTCATCTGACTATAGATGTGGTGGAACTGTACAACGAACTTAAAATTAGCTAGTATATATAGTTGAACTAGCTATTTTAGTATGTGGTTGGCAACAATTGGGGAAAAGTTTGATCGGTTCAGCTGTCGAGTTGAACTGTTTGTATAAATTAAAAACGACTGCTTAATCTATGAATGAAATATATGCTTAATTACTGAATTTTAGTTGCAAAAATTAGATACTGCTAGTGATTTTTAGCTTCATATTTTGAAAAATCGCAGTGTTACAAGGATTGACAAATCTTACCAAATTGTTTGTACGTGGTTCCACACGGGTCATCCAAACAATCATTTGCGTTGAAGGGATGCACAAATCCTGCGCTGCTCTCACTTTGCATACGGGTGTTCTATCTAAAACGTTTGCAATCAAGAGCTGCAGAAATCCTGCTCGGCACATTTTCTCTTGGCTTCCTAGGGAAGCGGTCGGTCTGCATACGGGTATTCTAACTAAAATGTTTGCGATGAGTGTTTTATATTTAAAAAGCGAATTAAACTGCGGCTTGGGCGCCATTAATGAAGAGGATGCGAGAAAGGCGGGCGGCCATGGAAGTCAAAGGGCTCACTTCCGAGTGAGCCTGCGCAACGTATAGCTCGCACGCTGTTCGGTGAGCCTGCGCACTCAAGGACAACTTGCACGCCTCCCAGTCAGCCTGCACATCGGACAACGCTCGCACGCCTCCCATTCAGTCAAGGTCAAGCAGCTGTCTACATGGCACCTCCTACAACCATTAAAACCAAGACACATGGACTCACATGAATGGTTAACAGAATTTAGATTTACTAGAATTTAAAAACTCAGTTAATGCATAAAAATGTCCAAATGAACCCCGAAAAATCACAAAAAATCACACAACACTCCTGTTGTTCTATGTTGACACGAGAAAAAAATTGAAACCAATAAGAGACAATGGATATTGTTTCGTCCACAAAGGTGGGACGTTCCCTACCGAAAACCATCATGCTTGTTGTGAGAAGCTTCGGTTTGTGAGAAGCATATACCCAAATCTGCCTCAAATGGGACAAAATTTGTACCACGGCATGTTGATGCCGCTCCATGATAGCATGCCAAGTTTCATGAATTTCAGACGAGTTTTGGATTTACTAGAATTTAAAAACCATGCATCTCAATGTTTTAACGGTGCCTCGGTGTTTGAAACTTATTTCCATTTCTTGCATGGGACCTAAGCATGCACCCAAGGACACAAATTTTATTTTCAACCAATTTATATGCACTGGAGCATGTGCATGTAGTTCAAATTTGAATTATGCACATAAAATGCATTGAAAACTCAATTAATGCATAAAAATGTCCAAACGAACCCCGGAAAATCACAAAAAATCACACAACACTCCTGTTGTTCTATGTTGACACGAGAAAAAAAATTGAAAGCAATAAGAGGCAATGGATATTGTTTCGTCCACAAAGGTGAGACGTTCCCTACCAAAAACCATCATGCTTGTTGTGAGAAGCATATACCCAAACCTGCCCCAAATGGGACAAAATTTGTACCACGGCATGTTGATGCCGCTCCATGATAGCATGCCAAGTTTCATGAATTTCACATGGGTTTTGGATATACTAGAATTTAAAAACCATGCATCTCAATGTTTTACCGGCAATCAACGGTGCCCATGTGTTTGAAATTCATTCCCATTTCTTGCATGCGACCTAAGCATGCACCCAAGGAAACATATTTGTTTTTTCAACTAATTCATGTGCACTGGAGCATGTGCATGTAGTTCAAATTTGAATTATGCACATAAAATGCATTGAAAACTCAGTTAATGCATAAAAATGTACAAACGAACACCGAAAAATCACAAAAAAATCACACAACACTCTTGTTGTTCTATGTTGACACGAGAATTTTTTTGAAAGCAATAAGAGGCAATGGATATCATTTCGTCCACAAAGGTGGGACATTCCCTACCGAAAACCATCATGCTTGTTGTGTGAAGCTCCAGTTTGTGAGAAGCATATACCCAAACCCACCCGAAATGGGACACAATTTGTACCATGGCATGTTGATGCCGCTCCATGATAGCATGCCAAGTTTCATGAATTTCATACGAGTTTTGGATTTACTAGAATTTAAAAACCATGCATCTCAATGTTTTGCCAGCAATCAACGGTGCCCCGGTGTTTGAAATTCATTCCCATTTCTTGCATGGGACCTAAGCATGCACCCAAGGACACATATTTGATTTTTCAACCAATTTATATGCACTGGAGAATGTGCATGTAGTTCAAATTTGAATTATGCATATAAATGCATTGAAAACTCAGTTAATGCATAAAAATGTCCAAACGAATCCCGAAAAATCACAAAAAATCACACAACACTCCTGTTGTTCTATGTTGACATGAGATTTTTTTTGAAAGTAGTAAGATGCAATGGATATCGTTTCGTCCACAAAGGTGGGACGTTTCCTACCGAAAACCATCATGCTTGTTGTGAGAAGCCCCGGTTTGTGAGAAGCATATACCAAACCTGCACCAAATGGGACAAATTTGTACCACGGCATATTGACGCCGCTCCATGATAGCATGCCAAGTTTCATGAATTTCAGACGAGTTTTGGATTTACTAGAATTTAAAAACCAGGCACTCAATGTTTTGCCAGTATTCAACGGTGCCCTAGTGTTTGAAATTCATTTCCATTTCTTGCATGGGACCTAAGCATGCACCCAAGGACACAAATTTGATTTTTCAACCAATTTATATGCACTAGAGCATGTGCATGTAGTTCAAATTTGAATTATGCACATAAAATGCATTGAAAACTAAGTTAATGCATAAAAATGTCCAAACGAACCCCGAAAAATCACAAAAAATCACACAACACTCCTGTTGTTCTATGTTGACACGAGAAAGAAATTTGAAAGCAATAAGAGGCAATGGATATCGTTTCGTCCACAAAGGTGGGACATTCCCTACCGAAAACCATCATGCTTGTTGTGAGAAGCTCCGGTTTGTGAGAAGCATATACCAAAACCTGCCCCAAATGGGACAAAATTTGTACCACGGCATGTTGATGCCGCTCCATGATAGCATGCCAAGTTTCATGAATTTCAGACGAGTTTTGGATTTACTAGAATTTAAAAACCAGGCACTCAATGTTTTGCCGGCAATCAACGGTGCCCTGGTGTTTGAAATTCATTCCCATTTCTTGCATGGGACCTAAGCATGCACCCAAGGACACAATTTGATTTTTCAACCAATTTATATGCACTGGAGCATGTGCATGTAGTTCAAATTTGAATTGTTCACCTGAAATGGCTAGAAAACCAATTTAATGTATAAAATGTTCAAACGAATCTTGAATAATTCCAATTCTTTTACGACAGACATATAGTTGCATGTTTACTCCAGCTAAAAGGTCTAGCAATTCAAACACCGCCCATTGCCGCTGTGACCCCATTATGTAATTCAAATCAAGATGAAAAATCAAGTAGATCGCACACAGTTTATTATTAGCAACCGTGTGAGATGTAGTACAAAATATCTTGGAGCACCGTCAGTGTATAGTACGCCTATGGCTTACGCGAGAAGGTGCGTCGGCTATAGTCCACAGCCGGCGTCTCAAGCACACTAGCTCGCTCCCCAAATATCATTTCATTGTTCAATCCTCGCCAGTGAAAGATGGGCACGTGGACCCGCGTCATGAGGGCAACTTCGGTGGCCCACTCCGGCGAGAGCGCGGCCGCAGCTGCCATGCGCGTGCTAACAAGGTGCATGAGCGCGACCGCAATTTGCGACCGGGCGGCAAAGGCATCCCAAACGGCCGATGTTGCTTCTCAGGTGGCGGCAGCAATATTTGCCTCGGGGATAGCAACTGGCGAGAGCGGCACGTCAGCTGTCCGTTCCGCAGCGGCGGCCTTAGCCCCTATGGAGGCCGCCCACAACCATGTCAAGGCCACCCATGCCCAGCTCCTGGCGGTCACCACACAAATCGAACGAAGCTTCTCCGACAACGGTCAGCAACCCACGGCCGAAGAGCTGGCAATCACCGAGAGCGTTTGAGTAGTTGTTCGTTCCTCCGCCGCATACCTTGCGACAACGATGCCCATCCAAGCCCAGATCACGTCTGCCCACGCCCAGCTCGTGGTGGCCTTTTCCAAAGAGATGGCGTACGCGGATGGCGATATGCTTGCCGAGTATGGTGAGATGGATGTCATGGAGCCCCTTCCCCAGGAGACCGTCGGGCGCAAGCTGGACATGGAGGCGGCGGCGGAGATCGACAGGCACCAGCCGTAGTTGTACTCTATGTTTTGTTTAATTAAGAGCGCCGGTCTTTAATTTGTTAGAGTAATGTTTAGGTCAGCTAGCTCTGTTTAATTGCTGAACTTGCTCGATTAAGAAGTGTGGGTGTGCTGTAGTCTCCTTTGTGTACCCAAATTATGCAATGACATGGATGACCACTGTAACCATGGAAATTAGAACCAAAACTTTTGACGTTCAAACTCATCACACACGGGTTAAGCTATCTGAATCGTTTGTCATGTCCACATATCGTACACAGTTCTGAATAAGGGACCATGTCTGATGACACTTTGCGCGTCAGTTTTTCGGCTGAAGCAATTCTAAATTTTTGTTTTCTATGGAAATATCTACCTCCCGCCCCCTCCCCCTTACCAAAAGCCACATTTCCCCTCTTTCCGCCTTCCTTTCCAAGTTGAAACCTTCACTCCTTGCTTGCAGCGCTACCGCCTCCTCGCCGACGACCCTCCTTCATGTTGCTCGGCCTCCTCTATCCAAGAAGGTAATACACACCCAACCCCATCCTCCTCCTCCTTCCACATCCCACATGCCCCGACCGCCGGCGCGAGCGCGACACCTTCCACCCAAATCACCAACCCCTCCACCAAATAAGCGCCGGCCTAAGCCATGGTGCACGCAGTATAGCCAGGACCTCAAGGAGCATTTGATAGCGGAGAAGCAAATCGCGACCGCACGCGCGGATGAGGTCGCGATGGCTGCCATTCGTGCCGACCCCCAGATCTTGGAGGAGCACCTTGCCAATTGCTAGCTACGCCGGTTAAGCATGCTCAGTTTACCCGTTGTGTGTGCTGCTCCTGCCTTTCCTTCACAAAATCTAGTGAATTGTGCTATCTAATTTCACCATGCAATCTGTTGCTCTAGTGTATATGTTCTATATGTCGTGCAGTGTGGTGCTCACTTATTAACTGTTTTGTTAATTAGTTGTCGTCTTCAGTTAACTGTTTGGTTCAATTATGCAAATGTGATGTTCAATTCTTTAGGCTGCAATTTTGTATTGTCTTCCATGTGAGAAATAAATCGAATTTATCTTTACAAAATTGTGGTGGGTGCATTCTGTTATTGTATACCATCTGAGTAATAAATTGAATTTGGCTGTAGTAAATACATGCGAAACAAATACAATTGCTACAATTGGCTGTAGTTAACTGTTTGGTTAACTCTCTGATCTTCTATTAGGAGTATGTTATTTTGTGCAATGTGGTGCTCAGTTAATGTTTGGTGCATTTGTTGTGGTGTTTAGTTAACTGCTTGGTTCAATGTTATATTATGCAATGTGGTGCTCAATTAATGTTTGGTTCATTTGTTGTGGTGTTTAGTTAACTGCTTGGTTCAATTTTGCAATGCGGTGTCCAATTGTCGTGGGTAGAATTTTGTATTGTTGTGCACGTCAGGAATAAATCGAACTTGGCTGCACTTAATACATGAGAAACATATACAAGTGCTATATTTCCTAGTTCTTAATCATGCTTGGTTTGGGTAAATGGGTTTTCCGTGTGGCTTCAATTAATCTGATGAATCTGCAATGTGCTTATTTTTCATCAACATATTTTACTGATAGCATGCGAACCCTTACTTAACCTGATGACTAACTACCTTATATGTGTTGCAGGGAAACAATGGGAAGCAGTAAGGTTTACAATCGAGGTTAGCACGTGCATGGTCCGTTGTCTAATAGCACATTATTGTGGAATTGCAGGAACCATTCTAATATTTTGGTTTTTAACAATTTGGTCTTGCACATGTAGGTCCTGCTGTCAGAGGTTTTGACCCACTGTTCGACCCTTTTTGCATATGGGGAAATGAGTTGTCCATGAATACCAATCAAATCAAGAAACTCAGAAAGATTGTTAGGATAAAGAAATTAGCGACAAAAAACAACAAGATCTTTGTCTGCACAATGAAGAAGACATCAGTTCACTACAAGATGGTACTAACTATTATACCTTGCCTATTTTTATTCCTTTGCCCCATTTCCAATATAGGGAAGATATTTATGCACATCCTTGTTTTCAGGCCTTTCCAAAGCAGTTCACTGATGATTACCTCTAAAACCACCTCTATGGTCAGGAGGCGAGGAAGGTTTTCATACAACACCCACGGTTCAATATTGAAGTGTTCCTGAAGAGGTCAAAGGACGGGCGGTCAATCATCCATAGGCACTGGCCTAAAGTTGCAAAGACCTTCAACATGAATGAAGGCTCAATATTCGCCTTCCGCTTCAGCAGCTTTCCAGATGAGATGCATCTATCTATATGCCATCTATGATGCTAATTTCGAAAGGTTCTACGTGTTGCATGTGGAACTTGCTGCTGGTGGAGTTGTGTAATGGGGTAGCTAAGTGCTGAAGCTATATCATGTTCTACTCGGATGTATTTCAATTATGAAATTCTGCTTCCTTAATATGGAAATGAAATATATTGTGTGCTTAATATGAATGCCAATTAGATTAATAAATGGATTATTAATAATAGGTCAATTAGCCTGCTAATGGCGAATTAGCCTGCTAATTGGGTTTACCGAAAAAGGCTTTCGCCCCGCTTTATATATAAAGCAACGATCGACATACATGATGCAAACCACCCGACACCACACACACACCCAAGGCAGATACAAGGGAGCCGACGAACAACAACGCTACTCTAAACACCCCAAAGCAAACAACAAGTAGGCAGAAGAGCATAGCTAAGGGTCTAAAGAGCTATCCACCATGAACGAGTCACCGCGAGGAGACGAAGCCGCAACTCGACGAACTAGGGACTCCAAAGCGGTGCTTCTATGAAAGAAAGAGCACCGATGAGCCGCCACCGCCCGATCCAGGGAATCTAGGCTTTCACCCGGAGTAACACGAAGGACGCAGGGTCACCGCGACGGAGCCTTCAAGAAGGGAACGATGCATGGACGCCGCTGCCATCAGTCTGGCTCCGAGCCAGACGAGGTTTTCACCCCGGCCACCACCCTCAGCCCCTGTCCAAGATACGACCCTACATGAGAGCACCGACCGCACCACCATCGAGTTTGTCGAAGGCCCACCCTCATGCCGCCCACGCGGCCATGACAACAAGCCCGTCAGCGCATGAGCCACGAGCTCCGCCCACGAGCCAGCAGCTCCCACCACCAAGGCAGCCACCTTGCATCCAGACACTCCAGAGACCATCAAAGGCACGAGCTTTGAGCTGACCGGAAAACCCCTAGCACCATCGGAACCGCCGGTGACCGACCCACCCCGAACAACTGTCAGCGGCAAGGAGGCACTAGGCCAGGAAAAGGGGAGGGGGGAGCAGAGCTCGTCCGGACCGGCGCACCCCTGGACCGGTGACAGGTAGTCGGTCTACCCATCCCTCCAGCAGCCTCCCCTGCGTCACCCCTGACGCCCTACCACGGCCTCCAGCCAGAACCTGCGAGGAAGAGGCCGCCACCCTTCTGCCGGCGAGGGTCGCCGGATCGACCGCACCCAGCCGCCGAAGAAGGCTGCCAAGAGCGTCAACCACCACCACACCACATGCGTCTCCACGCCCTGGCCAGGACCAGCAGATGCCCCGCCACCCCACCGGAGTAGAACAAGGACCAGTTGCAGTGCCGCCACCTTGGAAGGGCCACCGGCCACCCCTGACGCCGCCAACCACCACCACCAGTCGGATCTGGGTAGGGGTTGCCAGATCCGCCGCCAGCACTCCCCCAGGCCTCCAGCCCCCACGAGCAAGGAGGAGGGGGAGGAGGGGAGGAGGGAGCGCCGGTAGTCCACCAGGACGCCAGGAGGAGGGAGGAAAACGAAGCAGCGGCCGACCGGTGCCCGACGCCACTGAGCAGGGGAGGGCGCCCCGCGCCGCCCGTCACCTGCACGTGGGAGGAAGACACCCTGCCGCCGCTTGCACCACGCGGCCTTTGGCCGGCAACGCCACCGGCAACGGCGAGGAATGGGGGGCGAGGCGAGGAGACGGGGGCGGCGGCGGTAGGGTTGCCTCCCGGGGACGCCCGCGGGAGCGCCTCAGGAGGGGAGGGGAGGGCGTCGCAATCAATCCCTCTAGGACCTCGCTAATTGGGTTTTGATATTGCAAACAGTTGTTGAAAAAATACCGTGGGCGGTAACCTCACGCAACGCACACAGTTTCTAGGAATGAACCGTGTTGGATCAATGAACAATCACACATGACTTTCTCTTGAAAATTGTTTGTGTTAGGCCACCTTGCGCAAACATTTACCACATAAAAACTGTGTGTCATGGACAGCCTTTGCCACACAGTTTCTTCTACGGACCATGTGTGCTACATTCAATAACGCAAACGATTTAATGGGAAAAATTGTGTGTGATGTACCTGTGAACGGAAACGTTTTCCTTGGAGCAACTGTGTGGGATGTGCATACGAACGAAAACGTTTAGCGGGGACTGACTGTGTGGGATGTACTTGCGACCGAAAACAATTTCGCCGTATAATTGTATTTTTAGCTCTACTATACATATTTCCGTATTTGAGTGCTCGCTGGCCGCACACGACCTCATTTTGCCGAATGTGTGTGCCAGGAGGGCATATCCCCGACGGTTGCTGGGTCGTGTGAGAAGGACCCCCCTATCGCCCACACTCACTTGGCGACGGTTCCAGATGCCGTCACGGAAAGGGGTTTTAAACCGTTTGTTTAGGACCGACGTGCACTAGTGATTGATATATAGGATGATATGGTTTGACCAAGGGGTGAAGCCCACGGGGCTTTAGGTCGGTGCAAAAGGAGTCTTGCGGAGACCAGGGGGCAAATGCCGGAGACCCTGGCGTCTGGCCCTGGGCCAGACGCCGAGGCCCATGGCATCTGGGCTAGACGCCAAGGACCGTGGCATCTAGTCCTGGAAGTCCGAGAAGGGTTCTTCCTTGTAGGAAAACCCGACTTTGAGGAGGCTTTTACTCCAAGTTTCGACCCCAGGGCTCAACATATAAATAGAGGGGCAGGGCTAGCACCTGGAACACATCAAGATTCACCAAGCCGTGTGCCGGCAACCCCATCCCCTCTAGTTTATCCTCCATCTAGTTTCTGTAGTGCTTGGCGAAGCTCTGCGGAGATTGTTCTTCATCACCAACCATCACCACGCCGTCGTGCTACCGGAAATCATCTACTACTTCGCCTGTCTTGCTGGATCAAGAAGGCGAGGACGGCATCGAGTTGAACGTGTGCTGAACGCGGAGGTGCCGTACGTTCGGTACTTGATCGGGATGGATTGTGATGGTGTACGACTACATCAAACGCATTGATAAACGCTTCCGCTTTGCGATCTTCAATGGTATGAAGATGCTATCCCCCTCTTGTTGCTATGCATCTCCTAGATAGATCTTGCGTGAGCGTAGGAAATTTTTAGTAATTGCATGCCATGTTTCCCAATAGTGGCATCCGAGCCAGGTCTATGCGTAGATGATATGCATGAGTAGAACACAAAGAGTTGTGGGCGGTGATCGTCATATTGCTTACCACCAATGTCTTATTTTGATTCGTCGGTATTGTTGGATGAAGCGGCCCGGACCAACCTTACATGACCACGTTCATGAGACCGGTTCCACCGATAGATGTGCAACTAGTTTTGCATAAAGGTGGCTGGCGGGTGTCTATTTTCCAACTTTAGTTGAATCGAATTTGACTGTGGTCGGTCCTTGTTGAAGGTTAAAACAACAAACTTGATAAATCACCGTTGTAGTTTTGATGCGTAGGTAAGAATGGTTCTTGCTAGAAGCCCGTAGCAGCCACGTAAAATTTGCAACAACAAAGTAGAGGACGTCTAGCTTGTTTTTGCAGGGCATGTTGTGATGTGATATGGTCAAGACATGATGTGATACACGTTATTGTATGAGATGATCATGTTTTGTAAAAGTTATTGGCAACTGGCAGGAGCCTTATGGTTGTCGTTTTATTGTATGAAATGAAAACGCCATGTAATCGCTTTACTTTATCACTATGCGTTAGTGATAGTTGTAGAAGCAATAGTTGGTGAGACGACCACGACGATACGATGGAGATCAAGGTGTCAAGCCGGTGACGATGGAGATCATGACGATGCTTTAGAGATGGAGATCAAAGGCACAAGATGATGATGGCCATATCATGTCACATATTTTGATTGCATGTGATGTTTATCTTTTATGCATCTTATTTTGCTTAGTTTGACGGTAGCATTATAAGATGATCCCTTACTAAAATTTCAAGGTATAAGTGTTCTCCCTGAGTATGCACCGTTGCGACAGTTCGTCGTGCTGAGACACCACATGATGATCGGGTGTGATAAGCTCTACATTCACATACAATGGGTGCAAGACAGTTTTGCACATGCAAAATACTTGAGTTAAACTTGACGAGCCTAGCATGTACAGACATGGCCTCGGAACACTGGAGACCGAAAGGTCGAACGTGAATCATATAGTGGATATGATCAACATAGAGATGTTCACCATTGAAGACTACTCCATTTCACATGATGATCGGATATGGTTTAGTTGATTTGGATCACGTAGTCATTTAGATGACTCGAGGGATGTCTATCTAAGTGGGAGATCTTAAGTAATATGATTAATTGAACTTAATTTATCATGAACTTAGTCCTCATAGTATTTGCATATCTATGTTGTAGACAACAATTCGTGTATAGCTCCCCTGTTTTATTTTTGATATGTTCCTAGAGAAAACTAAGTTGAAAGATGATAGTAGCAATGATGCGGACTAGGTTCCTGATCTGAGGATTATCCTCATTGCAGCATAGAAGAATTATGTCATTGATGCACCGCTAGGTGACAGACCTATTGCAGGAGCAGATGCAGAAGTTATGAACGTTTGACAAGCTCGGTATGATGACTACTTGATATTTTAGTGCACCATGCTTTACGGCTTAGAATTGGGACTCCAAAATGTTTTGAACACCATGGATCATATGATATGTTCCAAGAGCTGGAAATGATATTTCAGACTCATGCCCGTGTTAAGAGGTATGAGACCTCTCACAAAGTACTTTGCCTACAAAATGGAGGAGAATAGCTTAGCCAGTGAGCATGTGCTCAGAATGTCTGGGTACTACAATCGCTTGAATCAAGTGGGAGTTAATCTTCCAGATAAGATAGTTATTGACAGAGTTCTCTAGTCACTATCACCAAGTTACTAGAACTTTGTGATGAACTATAATATGCAAGGGATGACGAAAACGATTCCCAAGCTCTTGCGATGCTGAAATTGGCGAAGGTAGAAATCAAGAAATAACATCAAGTGTTGATGATTAGCAAGACCACTAGTTTCAAGAAAATGGGTAAGGGAAAGAAAGGGAACTTCAAGAAGAATGGCAAGAAAGTTGTCCCTCTCAGGAAGAAGCCCAAAGCTGGACCCAAGCCTGAAATTGAGTGCTTCTACTGCAAAGGAAATGGTCACTGGAAGCGGAACTGCCCCAAAAACTTGGCGGATAAGAAGGATGGCAAAGTGAACAAAGGTATATTTGATATGCATATTATTGATGTGTACTTTACTAGTGTTCATAGTAGCCCCTGGGTATTTGATACCGGTTCAGTTGCTAAGATTTGTAACTCGAAACAAGATTTACAAAATGAACAGATACTAGTTAAGGGTGAGGTGACGATGTGTGTTGGAAGTGATTACAAGGTTGATAAGATCAGTGTCGCACACTCCCTTTACCTTCGGGGTTAGTGTTGAACCTAAAATAAATGTTATTTGGTGTTTGCGTTGAGCATGAATATGATTCGATCATGTTTATTGCAATACTGTTATTCATTTAAGTCAAAGAATAATTGTTATTCTGTTTACATGAATAAAACCTTCTATGGTCATACACTCAATATAAATGGTTTATTGAATCTTGATCGTAGTGATACACATATTCATAATATTGATGCGAAAAGATGCTAAGTTGATAATGATAGTGCAACATATTTGTGGCACTGCCGTTTAGGTCATATTGGTGTAAAGCGCATGAAGAAACTCCATGCGGATGGACTTTTGGAATCACTTGATTATGAATTGTTTGATGCTTGCGAACCATGCCTCATGGGCAAGATGACCAAGACTCCGTTCTTCGGAACAATTGAGCGAGCCGCTGACTTATTGGAAATAATACATACCGATGTATGCGGTTCGATGAGTGTTGAGGCTTGCGGTGGGTACCGTTATTTTCTGACGATCACAGATGATTTGAGCAGATATGGGTATATCAACTTGATGAAACACAAGTCTGAAACATTTGAAAAGTTCAATGAATTTTAGAGTGAAGTGGAGAATCATCGTAACAAGAAAATAAAAGTTTCTACAATCTAATCGCGGAGGCAAATATTTGAGTTACGAGTTTGGCCTTCATTTAAAACAATGTGGAATAGTTTCACAACTCACGCCACCTGGAACATCACAATGTAATGGTGTGTCCGAATGTCGTAACTGTACTTTATTAGATATGGTGCGATCTATGATGTCTCTTACTGATTTACCACTATCATTTTGGGTTATGCATTAGAGACAACTGCATTCTCAAAGTGTTGGGGAATGCAGCAAAATTTTAAAATTTTCTACGCATCACCAAGATCAATCTATGGAGTCATCTAGCAACGAGGGAGAGGGGAGTGCATCTACATACCCTTGTAGATCGCGCGCGGAAGCGTTCAAGAGAACGGGGTTGATGGAGTCGTACTCGTTGTGATCCAAATCACCGATGACCTAGTGCCGAACGGACGACACCTCCGCGTTCAACACACGTATGGTTGGGAAGATGTCTCCTCCAACTTGATCTAGCAAGGGGGAAGGAGAGGTTGATGGAGATCTAGCAGCATGACGGCGTGGTGGTGGAAACTACGGCGATCTTGGCAGGGCTTCGCCGAGCACTGCGAGAAGGAGAGGTGTCACGGGAGGGAGAGGGAGGCGCCAGGGGTTAGGGTGCGGCTTCCCTCCCTCCCCCCACTAATTATAGGACCCCTAGGGGGGGTGCCGGCCCTAGGAGATTAAATCTCCAAGGGGGGCGGCGACCAAGGGGGGTGGAGTGCCCCCCAAGCCAAGTGGGGCGCCCCCACCCCTAGGGTTTCCAACCCTAGGCGCAGGGGAGGCCCATGGGGGGACGCACCAGCCCATCTGGGGCTGGTTCCCCTCCCACTTCAGCCCATGGGGACCTCCGGGATAGGTGGCCCCACCCGGTGGACCCCCGGGACCCTTCCGGTGGTCCCGGTACAATACCGATTACCCCGAAAACCTTCCCGATGGCCGAAACTTGACTTCCTATATATAAATCTTCACCTCCGGACCAATCCGGAACTCCTCGTGACGTCCGGGATCTCATCCGGGACTCCGAACAACTTTCGGGTTACCGTATACTAATATCTCAACAACCCTAGCGTCACCGAACCTTAAGTGTGTAGACCCTACGGGTTCAGGAGACACGCAGACTTGACCGAGACGACTCTCCGGTCAATAACCAACAGCGGGATCTGGATTCCCATGTTGGCTCCCACATGCTCCTCGATGATCTCATTGGATGAACCACGATGTCGAGGATTCGATCAATCCCGTATGCAATTCCCTTTGTCAATCGGTATGTTACTTGCCCGAGACTCGATCATCGGTATCCCAATACCTCGTTCAGTCTCGTTAGCGGCAAGTCACTTTTCTCGTACCGTAATGCATGATCCCATGATCAACCACTTGGTCACATTGAGCTCATTATGATGATGCATTACCGAGTGGGCCCAGAGATACCTCTCCGTCATACGGAGTGACAAATCCCAGTCTCGATTCGTGCCAACTGAACAGACACTTTCGGAGATACCCGTAGTGTACCTTTATAGTCACCCATTTACGTTGTGATGTTTGGCACACCCAAAGCACTCCTAAAGTATCCGGGAGTTGCACAATCTCATGGTCTAAGGAAATGATACTTGACATTCAGAAAAGCTATAGCAAACGAACTACACGATCTTTGAGCTATGCTTAGGATTGGGTCTTGTCCATCACATCATTCTCCTAATGATGTGATCCCGTTATCAATGACATCCAATGCCCATAGTCAGGAAACCATGACTATCTTTTGATCAACGAGATAGTCAACTAGAGGCTCACTAGGGACGTGTTGTGGTCTATGTATTCACACATGTATTACGATTTCCGGATAACACAATTATAGCATGAACAATAGACAATTATCACGAACAAAGAAATATAATAATAACCATTTTATTATTGCCTCTAGGGCATATTTCCAACAGTCTCCCACTTGCACTAGAGTCAATAGTCTAGTTACATTGTGATGAATCGAACACCCATGCAGTTCTGGTGTTGATCATGTTTTGCTCTAGGGAGAGGTTTAGTCAACTGATCTGCCATATTCAGGTCAGTATGTACTTTACAAATATCTATGTCTCCATTTTGAACACTTTCACGAATGGAGTTGAAGCGACACTTGATATGCCTGGTATTCCTGTGAAACCTGGGCTCCTTGGCAAGGGCAATAGCTCCAGTGTTGTCACAGAAGAGAGTCATCGGGCCCAACGCATTGGGTATGACTCCTAGGTCGGTAATGAACTCCTTCACCCAAATTGCCTCTTGTGCTGCCTCCGAGGCTGCCATGTATTCCGCTTCACATGTAGATCCCTCCACAATGCTTTGCTTGCAACTGCACCAACTTACTGCCCCACCATTCAAAATATGCACGTATCTGGTTTGTGACTTAGAGTCATCCAGATTTGTGTCGAAGCTAGCATCGACGTAAACCCTTTATGATGAGCTCTTTGTCACCTTCATAAACGAGAAACATATCCTTAGTCCTCTTCAGGTACTTCAGGATATTCTTGACCGCTGTCCAGTGTTCCATGCCGGGATTACTTTGGTACCTTCCTACCAAACTTATGGCAAGGTCTACATCAGGTCTGGTACACAGCATAGCATACATGATAGACCCTATGGCCGAGGCATAGGGGACGACACTCATCTTTTCTCTATCTTCTGCCGTGGTCGGGCATTGAGCCGTGCTCAATCTCATACCTTGCAACACAGGCACGAACCCCTTCTTTGACTGATCCATATTGAACTTCTTCAATATCTTGTCAAGGTACGTACTCTATGAAAGACCAATGAGGCGTCTCAATCTATCTCTATAGATCTTGATGCCTAATATGTAAGCAGCTTCTCCAAGGTCCTTCATTGAAAAACACTTGTTCAAGTAGGCCTTTATGCTTTCCAAGAATTCTATATCATTTCCCATCAACAGTATGTCATCCACATACAATATGAGAAATGCTACAGAGCTCCCACTCACTTTCTTGTAAATGCATGCTTCTCCATAAGTCTGCGTAAACCCAAACGCTTTGATCATCTCATCAAAACGAATGTTCCAACTCCGAGATGCTTGCACCAGCCCATAAATCGAGCGTTGGAGCTTGCACACCTTGTCAGACAAAACCTTCCGGCTGCATCATATACAATTCTTCCTTAAGGAAACCATTAAGGAATGCCGTTTTGACGTCCATTTGCCATATCTCATAATCATAGAATGCGGCAATTGCTAACATGATTCGGACGGACTTCAGCTTTGCTACGGGTGAGAAAGTCTCATCGTAGTCAACTCCTTGAACTTGTCGATAACCCTTAGTGACAAGCCGAGCTTTATAGATGGTCACATTACCATCCGCGTCTGTCTTCTTCTTAAAGATCCATTTATTTTCTATGGCTCGCCGATCATCGGGCAAGTCAGTAAAAGTCCATACTTCATTTTCATACATGGATCCTATCTCGGATTTCATGGCTTCCAGCCATTTGTCGGAATCTGGGCCCGCCACCCCTTCCTCATAGTTCGAAGGTTCACCATTGTCTAACAACATGATTTCCAGGACAGGGTTGCCGTACCACTCTGGTGCGGAACGTGTCCTTGTGGACCTACGAAGTTCAGTAGCAACTTGATCTGAAGTTTCATGATCATCATCATTAACTTCCTCTCTAGTCGGTGCAGGCATCTCAGGAACAATTTCCTGAGCTGCGCCACTTACCGATTCAAGAGGTAATACTTCATCGAGTTCTACTTTCCTCCCACTTATTTCTTTCGAGAGAAACTCTTTCTCTAGAAAGGATCTATTCTTGGCAACAAAGATCTTGCCTTCGGATCTGAGGTAGAAGGTATACCCAATAGTTTCTTTAGGGTATCCTATGAAGACGCATTTTTCCGACTTGGGTTCGAGCTTTTCAGGTTGAAGTTTCTTGACATAAGCATCGCATCCCCAAACTTTTAGAAATGACAGCTTAGGTTTCTTTCCAAACCATAATTCATACGGTGTCGTCTCAACGGATTTCGACGGAGCCCTATTTAAAGTGAATGCGGCAGTCTCTAAAGCATAGCCCCAAAATGACAGCGGTAGATCGGTAAGAGACATCATAGATCGCACCATATCCAATAGAGTGCGATTACGACGTTCGGACACACCATTACGCTGAGGTGTTCCAGGCGGCGTGAGTTGTGAAACTATTCCACATTTCCTTAAGTGTGTGCCAAATTCGTGACTCAAGTATTCTCCCCCATGATCTGATCGCAAGAACTTCATTTTTCTGTCACGTTGATTCTCATCCTCACTCTGAAATTCCTTGAACTTTTCAAAGGTCTCAGACTTGTGTTTCATTAAGTAGACATACCCATATCTACTCAAGTCATTAGTGAGGGTGAGAACATAACGATAACCACCACGAGCCTCAACACTCATTGGACCGCACACATCAGTATGTATGATTTCCAATAAGTTGGTTGCTCGCTCCATTGTTCCTGAGAACGGAGTCTTGGTCATTTTACCCATAAGGCATGGTTCGCACGTGTCAAATGATTCATAATCAAGAGACTCTAAAAGTCCATCAGCATGGAGCTTCTTCATGCGTTTGATACCTATGTGACCAAGGCGGCAGTGCCACAAGTATGTGGGACTATAATTATCAACCTTACTTCTTTTGGTACTCACATTATGAACATGTGTAGCATCACGTTCGAGATTCATAAAGAATAAACCATTCACCATAGGAGCATGACCATAAAACATATCTCTCATATAAATAGAACAACCATTATTCTCGGATTTAAATGAGTAGCCATCTCGAATTAAACGAGATCCTGATACAATGTTCATGCTCAAAGCTGGCACTAAATAACAATTATTGAGGTTTAAAACTAATCCCATAGGTAAATGTAGAGGCAGCGTGTCGATGGCGATCACATCGACCTTGAAACCATTCCCGACGCGCATTGTCACCTCGTCCTTCGCCAGTCTCCGCTTATTCCGCAGCTCCTGCTTTGAGTTACAAATGTGAGCAATCGCACCGGTATCAAATACCTAGGAGCTACTACGAGTACTAGTAAGGTACACATCAATTACATGTATATCACATATACCTTTAGTGTTGCCGGCCTTCCTGTCCGCTAAGTATTTGGGGCAGCTTCGCTTCCAGTGACCACTTCCCTTGGAATAAAAACACTCAGTCTCAGGCTTGGGTCCATTCTTTGACTTCTTCCCGGCAGCTTGCTTACCGGGCGCGGCAACTCCCTTGTCGTCCTTCTTGAAGTTCTTTTTACCCTTGCCTTTCTTGAACTTAGTGGTTTTATTCACCATCAACACTTGATGTTCCTTTTTGATTTCCACCTCCACTGATTTCAGCATAGAATATACCTCAGGAATGGTCTTTTCCATCCCCTGCATATTGAAGTTCATCACAAAGCTCTTGTAGCTCGGTGGAAGCGACTGAAGGATTCTGTCAATGACCGCGTCATCCAGGAGATTAACTTCCAGCTGAATCAAGCGGTTATGCAACCCAGACATTTTGAGTATGTGCTCACTGACAGAACTATTTTCCTCCATCTTACAACTGAAGAACTTGTCGGAGAATTCATATCTCTCGACCCGGGCATGAGCTTGGAAAACCATTTTCAGCTCTTCGAACATCTCATATCCTCCGTGTCTCTCAAAACGCTTTTGGAGCCCCGGTTCTAAACTGTAAAGCATGCTGCACTGAACGAGGGAGTAATCATCAGCACGTGACTGCCAAATGTTCATAATGTCTTGGTTCTCTGGGATGGGTGCGTCACCTAGCGGTGCTTCTAGGACATAATCTTTCTTGGCAGCTATGAGGATGATCCTCAGGTTCCGGACCCAGTCCGTAAAGTTGCCGCCATCATCTTTCAGCTTGGTTTTCTCTAGGAACACGTTGAAGTTGAGGACAACATGGGCCATTTGATCTACAAGACATATTGTAAAGATTTTAGACTAAGTTCATGATAATTAAGTTCATCTAATCAAATTATTCAATGAACTCCCACTCAGATAGACATCCCTCTAGTCATCTAAGTGAAACATGATCCGAGTCAACTAGGCCATGTCCGATCATCACGTGAGACGGACTAGTCAACATCGGTGAACATCTTCATGTTGATCGTATCTTCTATATGACTCATGCTCGACCTTTCGGTCTTCCGTGTTTCGAGGCCATGTCTGTACATGCTAGGCTCGTCAAGTTAACCTAAGTGTATTGCGTGTGTAAATCTGGCTTACACCCGTTGTATTCGAACGTTAGAATCTATCACACCCGATCATCATGTGGTGCTTCGAAACAACGAACCTTCGCAATGGTGCACAGTTAGGGGGAACACTTTCTTGAAATTATTACGAGGGATCATCTTATTTAAGCTACCGTCGTTCTAAGCAAATAATATGTAAAACATGATAAACATCACATGCAATCAAATAGTGACATGATAAGGACAATATCATTTGCCCCTTTTGATCTCCATCTTCGGGGCTTCATGATCATCGTTGTCACCGGCATGACACCATGATCTCCATCATCATGATCTCCATCATCGTGTCTTCTTGAAGTTGTCTCATCATCTATTACTTCTACTACTATGGCTAACGCTTTAGCAATAAAGTAAAGTAATTACATGACGTTTATGTTGACACGCAAGTCATAAATAAATAAAGACAGCTCCTATGGCTCCTGCCGGTTGTCATACTCATCGACATACAAGTCATGATTCCTATTACAAGAACATGATCAATCTCATACATCACATATATCATTCATCACATCCTTTTGGCCATATCACATCACACGGCACATGCTGCAAAAACAAGTTAGATGTCCTCTAATTGTTGTTGCAAGTTTTTACGTGGCTGCTATAGGTTTCTAGCAAGAACGTTTCTTACCTACGCCAAAACCACAACGTGATATGCCAATTTCTATTTACCCTTCATAAGGACCCTTTTCATCGAATCCGATCCGACTAAAGTGGGAGAGACAGACACCCGCCAGCCACCTTATGCAACTAGTGCATGTCAATCGGTGGAACCAGTCTCACGTAAGCGTACGTGTAAGGTCGGTCCGGGCCGCTTCATCCCACAATGCCGCCGAATCAAGATAAGACTAGTAATGACAAGCAAATTGACAATATCCACGCCCACAACTGCTTTGTGTTCTACTCGTGCATAGAAACTACGCATAGACCTAGCTCATGATGCCATTGTTGGGGAACGTAGCAGAATTTTAAAATTTTCTACGCATCACCAAGATCAATCTATGGAGTCATCTAGCAATGAGGGAGAGGGGAGTGCATCTACATACCCTTGTAGATCGCGCGCGGAAGCGTTCAAGAGAACGGGGTTGATGGAGTCATACTCGTCGTGATCCAAATCACCGATGACCTAGTGCCGAACGGATGGCACCTCCGCATTCAACACACGTACGGTTGGGAAGACATCTCCTCCAACTTGATCCAGCAAGGGGGAAGGAGAGGTTGATGGAGATCCAGCAGCACGACGGCGTGGTGGTGGAAACTACGGCGATCTCGGCAGGGCTTCGCCGAGCACTACGAGAAGGAGAGGTGTCACGGGAGGGAGAGGGAGGCGCCAGGGGTTAGGGTGCAGCTGCCCTCCCTCCACCCACTATTTATAGGACCCCTAGGGGTGCGCCGGCCCTAGGAGATTGAATCTCCAAGGGGGGGCGGCGGCCAAGGGGGGTGGAGTGCCCCCCAAGCCAACTAGGGCGCCCCACCCCTAGGGTTTCCAACCCTAGGCGCAGGGGAGGCCCATGGGGGGTGCACCAGCCCATCTGGGGCTGGTTCCCCTCCCACTTCAGCCCATGGGGCCCTCCGGGATAGGTGGCCCCACCTGGTGGACCCCCGGGACCCTTCCGGTGGTCCCGGTACAATACCGATTACCCCGAAAACCTTCCCGATGGCCGAAACTTGACTTCCTATATATAAATCTTCACCTCCGGACCAATCCGGAACTCCTCGTGACGTCCGGGATCTCATCCAGGACTCCGAACAACTTTCGGGTTACCGTATACTAATATCTCAACAACCCTAGCGTCACCGAACCTTAAGTGTGTAGACCCTACGGGTTCGGGTGACACGCAGGCATGACCGAGACGACTCTCCGGTCAATAACCAACAGCGGTATCTGGATACCCATGTTGGCTCCCACATGCTCCTCGATGATCTCATCGGATGAACCACGATGTCGAGGATTCGATCAATCCCGTATGCAATTCCCTTTGTCAATCGGTACGCTACTTGCCCGAGACTCGATCGTCGGTATCCCAATACCTCGTTCAGTCTCGTTACCGGCAAGTCACTTTACTCGTACCGTAATGCATGATCCTGTGATCAACCACTTGGTCACATTGAGCTCATTATGATGATGCATTACCGAGTGGGCCCAGAGATACCTCTCCGTCATACGGAGTGACAAATCCCGGTCTCGATTCGTGCCAACCCAACAGACACTTTCGGAGATACCCGTAGTGTACCTTTATAGTCACCCATTTACGTTGTGACGTTTGGCACACCCAAAGCACTCCTACGGTATCCGGGAGTTGCACAATCTCATGGTCTAAGGAAATGATACTTGACATTCGGAAAAGCTATAGCAAACGAACTACACGATCTTTGAGCTATGCTTAGGATTGGGTCTTGTCCATCACATCATTCTCCTAATGATGTGATCCCGTTATTAATGACATCCAATGCCCATAGTCAGGAAACCATGACTATCTTTTGATCAACGAGCTAGTCAACTAGAGGCTCACTAGGGACGTGTTGTGGTCTATGTATTCACACATGTATTACAATTTCCGGATAACACAATTATAGCATGAACAATAGACAATTATCACGAACAAAGAAATATAATAATAACCATTTTATTATTGCCTCCAGGGCATATTTCCAACACAAAGTGCATTATAGCGACTAGAGGGGGGGGTGAATAGGCAATTTTTACAAATTCGTCACTGAGGAATTTCAAGGTGAGGAAATTCCTAAGCAACGAATTACTTAACAGCAGAATAAGTACTCAGATGCAAACATAACAGAGTAGTAGCAGAATCATCATGATGAAATGAAAACAAGCACAGAGTACAAGTAGCGTGAACACAAGATAAGCAGGCTAAAGACAAATTGACTGAAGAAATAGGATTGAGGAAATTGAGAAAATCTTCAGTCAAAGTCTTCAAACAGTAATGATCAAGTACAACGGTATATGAATGAGGAAATGGAAGGGTTGAGGAAATAGAACCAGTAGCTCGGTGAAGATAGTGATTTGGTAGACCAGTTCCAACTGTTGTGACAGTCGTACGTCTGGTTGGAGCAGCTAGGTATTTAAACCTGAGTATGCACAGTCTCAGACACACAGTCCTCACCGTATTCTCCTTAAGCTAAGGTTACACAGACCACGCCCAATCACTTGTGGTAAGTCTTCAGGTGACTTCCAAACCTTCATAGACTCGGTCACTCGGCGATCCACAATTTCCTCTTGGATGCTCTAGACCATGACGCCTAACCGTCTGAAGGATGCACAGTCCTCAAAGGTAACAAGCATCAGTTCCACATAGGAACAATCTCTTCAGTGATGCTCAATCACTTTGGGTTTGTAGGTATTTGGGTTTGGGTTTTCCTCACTCAATGATTTTCACTCAAAGTCCTCGAAGGATGGGATGCTGTCAATTGATAAGTGTCAGTTTCTCTTGGAGCAGCCAACCAACTAGTGGTTGTAGGGGGTGGCTATTTATAGTCTAGGGAGCATCCCGACATGATAAGACATAAACGCCCTTCAATGATATGACCGTTAGGTGGGTAGATATTTTGGGACAGCTGGCGCGTAGCACAACAACGGTCTGATATTTGAGTATCAAATTCCTCAGGGCTATCATGTTCCTCACTTGTAGGAAATTCTCACTGGCGAATTCCTAACTCCTTAGTCAGAACAAATTCCTCAGAGAACAGAAGATCTTCGTCTCTGTCACTGAAGAAATTGACCGAACTGTATGAGATTTCCAATGACTACACTCCAAAGGATTGGTAGGTGTAGGATTTTGAGATGAGCATCACTTGGAAACTTTTCCTTAGTTTTACCTCGACCCTCTTTAACAGTACGGTGTTTCCTATGACTCAAGAAAGAGAAAACAAAATGACAAAAACAAAAGTCTTCACGCTTCATATTCCTCGCATGAATATCAAGTCTTCACGGTCGCACCAATTTCTTCACTTTCAAAGTCTTCAAAAAGCCAAAGTCTTCAGTCGAAGACATTCATTTTTAGGGGCCGACTTTCTCTGTAAATATCAAACTCCTCATAGACTTATAGACCTGTGCACACTCACAAACTCAATAGGACCTTAACATATAAGTCTTCAATACACCAAAATCACTAAGGGGCACAAGATGCACTTACAATCTCCCCCTTTATGGTGATTTATGACAATATAGGTTAAGTTTTCAACGGGGATAAACATATGAAATGTAAATACTGATGTCGGTGTCAAAACCGGCGGATCTCGGGTAGGGGGTCCCGGACTGTGCGTCTAGGCCGGATGGTAACAGGAGGCAAGGGACACGAAGTTTTACCCAGGTTCGGGCCCTCTTGATGGAGGTAAAACCCTACGTCCTGCTTGATTAATATTGATCATATGGGTAGTACAAGAGTAGATCTACCACGAGATCGGAGAGACTAAACCCTAGAAGCTAGCCTATGGTATGATTGTTGTTCTGTATGTTGTCCTACGGACTAAAACCCTCTGGTTTATAGACACCGGAGAGGGTTAGGGTTACACAAAGTCGGTTACAATGGTAGGAGATCTGCATATCCGTATCGCCAAGCTTGCCCTCCACGCCAAGGAAAATCCCTTCCGGACAAGGGACGAAGTCTTCAATCTTGTATCTTCATAGTCCAGGAGTCCGGCTAAAGGTATAGTCCGGCCATCCGGACACCCCCTAATCCAGGACTCCCTCAGTAGCCCCTGAACCAGGCTTCAATGATGACGAGTCCGGCGCACAAATTGTCTTCGGCATTGCAAGGCGGGTTCCTCCTCCAAGTACTTCATAGAAGATTTTGAACACAAAGATAGTGTCCGACTCTGCAAAATAAGTTTCCACATATTGCCATAGAGAGAATAATATTTACACAAATCTAATCTGCCGACGTATTCCATAGTGTGACACACCACGGCCAAGCCTTTATCTGAGTCATTTCATTATCCCACCCCAGCGTGTCATGCGAGGCGGTTTCCTTGGCACGTCTTGTTAATGCAGAGATCGTGTCCCCTTATTTCGGGATTCTCATCAATACGGGCGTGGGTAACCCAATCGCTTCTAGGACTCCTAGATTATAGGCAAGTCCAAACGGACACGGAGAGGATGCTTGATATTCACCCTCTTTATAAAGGGGCAAGGCTTTTATTTTTCCCTCCCGTGCTCAATCGAATCCTTCCCCCACCTCAAGCTCAAGCGCCCAAAGTTCAGGTCAGGTGCTCCGAACCTTCAGTCATGTCCGGATCTAGCCTTCAAGGCCGATGGGTGCCTTCCTCCGTCACGGAAGAAGACATCAAAAAGTTGAGGGAGGCCAGATATCTGACCGCCGAAATTTTGCATCGGCTGCCTCCCCGAGGGCAGGCCGTCCCCACCCCGAACCCAACGAGAACGTCGTGTTCGTCTCCCACTTCCTCCGAGGTCTAGGCCTTGCTCTGGATCCTTTCGTCAGGGGTTTGATGTTTTACTACGGTCTAGACTTCCATGATCTAGCTCCGGACTCCTTTCTTCATATCACGACATTTATCGTCGTGTGCGAGGCCTTCCTCCGGGTTTCCCCTCACTTTGGCCTATGGCTCAAGACCTTTGAAGTGAAGCCGAAGATGATCGAGGGGCAACATGCAGCGTGTGGAGGTGCCTCAATACGCAAGATGACGGGAGCTCCGTGGCCCAAAGGTTCCATCCCAGAGGTGTCTGAATTGTGGCAACAGGAGTGTTTCTATATCACGGCTCCTAGAAGTGCCAAGTGGGCGGCCGCCCCTGTTTTCCGCTCAGGCCCTCCACCACAACTGATGTCATGGATCAGCAGAGGTCTGAGCTGGGGTCCAGCCAAGGACGTGCCTATACTGCAAAGCCGCATTCGAGATATCTTCAATGGAGATTTCAGTTTGGTTGTGGTAATACAAGTTATGCTGGTTCGTCAAGTCCAGCCTTGCAAACGCCGCCTCTTCGCCTGTGGGAGTTCAATCCCGAGGGACCGCGTGTCATTCAAAACTTTCTCGGCCTAACGCACGAGGAGATGTACAAGTCATTCTTCGGACCTCAGGTGGAGTATCCGAAAATCAACGAGGACGTGGGCCTGAGTAGTAACCGCGCCGCCGAACAGGTAAGGCATCTTCCGGCTGAACATACTATCTTTCCCTTGTTACAAAGTTATTTCTAAGAGTTTGCTTTTTGACCAGAACTGGCTAACAAAGGTGAAGTTGATTCGGTGTTCGGCCCCCCTCCCCGAGGGTTTGGAAAATCCGATATTGGAAAAGATGCTCCAGACCGCACCTTGCCCGGAGCCCTTGAAGGAAGATACAGTGGAGGATAAGACGGGTGGACGCGGGCCCCCAACGCTGCCCATTCTAACCAAGGGAACAAGCGTCTCCATGAAGGAAGACGACCAGAAGAGGAAAAGGACTGCGCCCGGGGATTCGGAAGCCGAAGCTTCCAAACAGGAGAAGAAGTCTCCCACAGAGGGTCCTACCTTGGGGGGCGCTGTTGCCGCACAAAGTCTGCGGGGGGATCAATTCTCCCGCGAGTTGTAAGTGACCCGAAATACTTTAATAGTACATATATGCCATCTTTTTCTTCTGAGAAAATAACCACTGCATATATTTTTGCAGTTCGGGCCTTAGCCCCTCCCAAATGAGCTCGTCTTCGGAGGATCTTCTTCCAGAGATGATGGAGAGCGAAACGCCTCCTCCAGACTCCTCCACTCCAGAAGCGGGCGACCCTGAAGTGTCGTCGCGGAGGGCCTCTCCGAGTCCGGTGAGGCCGGAAGATAATCCCATTGACCCCCGAAGCTCCCAGTGTCCGGCTCCCGAAGAGAGCAGACAAAAGAGTCCGGCACCGTCTAGTGTGTGATCAAATGTTCTAAGGGAGTTGGTGGGGCGAGCGGCCATCTCAGATGAACACCGTGTGCTGATGAATACGGTTATGGAGAGAATATCGTCTGCCGAAAGTGGATTGCATGAAGCTTTTATGAGTCTACTAATAGGCTTTGAGGTACGTAAAAGAATGTATGATAGTCCTGCACATGCTAGGTGTGCCCTGTGTAGATAGTAGCCCCTGAGACTCTGGTTGTCGTCGGAAACGACGACGAACAGAGGATCATATTCCCAGGTAATAACCATACTGCCTCTATGTGCAGGTGATGGAAGCTCCAATGGCTAGCCGGACTAGCGAGTTTGCCCATTTAGAACGGTAGTTGGATGCGGCAGACGCCGACATCGAGCTTGTTAACAAAAGGCTTGACGAGGCACAGGGTAAGTGTCATTATCTGGTAAACGCCACAATAGAAAGAGCAGCATGATGCCAGCATCTTTAATATGTTGTGACTGCAGATGGAGCTGCCACTGTTGAAGCCTTGCAGGTAGAACTTGCCCGAGCCAAGGAACAAGCGAGGTTGGGTAATGTGTTGGAAATATGCCCTAGAGGCAATAATAAAAGAATTATTATTATATTTCCTCGTTCATGATAATTGTCTTTATTCATGCTATAATTGTGTTATCCGGAAATCGTAATACATGTGTGAATAACAGACACCAACATGTCCCTAGTGAGCCTCTAGTTGACTAGCTCGTTGATCAACAGATAGTCATGGTTTCCTGACTATGGACACTGGATGTCATTGATAACGAGATCACATCATTGGGAGAATGATGTGATGGACAAGACCCAATCCTAAACATAGCACAAGATCGTATAGTTCGTTTGCTAGAGTTTTCCAATGTCAAAGTATCTTTTCCTTAGACCATGAGATCGTGTAACTCCCGGATACCGTAGGAGTGCTTTGGGTATGCCAAACGTCACAACGCAACTGGGTGACTATAAAGGTAGACTACGGGTATCTCCGAAAGTGTCTGTTGGGTGACATGGATCAAGACTGGGATTTGTCACTCCGTATGACAGAGAGGTATCACTGGGCCCACTCGGTAATGCATCATCATAATGAGCTCAGAGTGACCAAGTGTCTGGTCACGGGATCATGCATTACGGTACGAGTAAAGTGACTTGCCAGTAACGAGATTGAATGAGGTATTGGGATATCGACAATCGAATCTCGGGCAAGTAACATATCGATAGACAAAGGGAATAGCGTACGGGATTGATTAAATCCTCGACATCGTGGTTCATCCGATGAGATCATCGTGGAGCATGTGGGAGCCAACATGGGTATCCAGATCCCGCTGTTGGTTATTGAGCGGAGAGTCGTCTCGGTCATGTCTGCTTGTCTCCCGAACCCGTAGGGTCTACACACTTAAGGTTCGGTGACGCTAGGGTCATGAAGATATGTATATGCAGAAACCCGAATGTTGTTTAGAGTCCCGGATGAGATCCCGGACGTCACGAGGAGTTCCGGAATGGTCCGGAGGTAAAGAATTATATATAGGAAGTGCTATTTCGGGCATCGGGACAAGTTTCGGGGTTATCGGTATTGTACCGGGACCACCGGAAGGGTCCCGGGGGTCCACCGGGTGGGGCCACCTGTCCCGGGGGGCCACATGGGCTGTAGGGGGTGCGCCTTGGCCTAGATGGGCCAAGGGCACCAGCCCCTATAGGCCCATGCGCCTAGGGTTTCCACCATGGAAGAGTCCATGTGGTGGAAGGCACCCCTAGGTGCCTTGGGGGGGAGGGAAACCTCCCCTTGGCCGCCGCCCCCCCTAGTAGATGCCATCTACTAGGGCCGGCGCCCCCCCTTGGCACCCCTATATATAGTGGGGGGAGAGGAGGGATTTCACACCAGCCCCTGGCGCCTCCATCTCCCCCCGTTACGTCTCTCCCTCGTAGTCTCGGCGAAGCCCTGCTGCTGTGACGCCCTGCATCCACCACCACGCTGTCGTGCTGCTGGATCTTCATCAACCTCTCCTCCCCCCTTGCTGGATCAAGAAGGAGGAGACGTCTCCCGTCCCGTACGTGTGTTGAACGCGGAGGTGCCGTCCGTTCGGCGCTGGTCATCGGTGATTTGGATCACGTCGAGTACGACTACATCATCACTGTTCTTTTGAACGCTTCCGTGCGCGATCTACAAAGGTATGTAGATGCATCTAATCACTCGTTGCTAGATGAACTCCTAGATGATCTTGGTGAAACGAGTAGGAAAAATTTTGTTTTCTGCAATGTTATCCAACAGTGGCATCATGAGCTAGGTCTATGCGTAGTTCTTCTTGCGCGAGTAGAACACAATTTGTTGTGGGCATAGATTTGTCAACTTTCTTGCCGTTACTAGTCTTTTCTTGCTTCAGCGGTATTGTGGGATGAAGCGGCCCGGACCAACCTTACACGTACGCTTACGTGAGACCGGTTCCACCGACTAACATGCACTAGTTGCATAAGGTGGCTGGCGGGTGTCTGTCTCTCCTACTTTAGTTGGAGCGGAATCGATGAACAGGGTCCTTATGAAGGGTAAATAGAAGTTGACAAATCACGTTGTGGCTTTAACGTAGGTAAGAAAACGTTCTTGCTAGAACCCTAGTTCAGCCACGTAAAACATGCAACAACAATTAGAGGACGTCTAACTTGTTTTTGCAGCAAGTGGTTTGTGATATGATATGGCCAAAGTTGTGATGAATGATGAATGATCTATATGTGATGTATGAGATGTTCATGCTATTGTAATAGGAATCACGACTTGCATGTCGATGAGTATGACAACCGGCAGGAGCCATAGGAGTTGTCTTTATTCTTTTATATGACCTGCGTGTCATCAAGAAACGCCATGTAAATTACTTTACTTTATTGCTAAACACGTTAGCCATAGTAGTAGAAGTAATAGTTGGCGAGCAACTTCATGGAGACACGATGATGGAGATCATGATGATGGAGATCATGGTGTCAAGCCGGTGACAAGATGATCATGGAGCCCCAAGATGGAGATCAAAGGAGCTATGTGATATTGGCCATATCATGTCACGTTTATTATTTGATTGCATGTGATGTTTATCATGTTTTGCATCTTGTTTACTTAGAACGACGGTAGTAAATAAGATGATCCCTCACAATAATTTCAAGAAGTGTTCCCCCTAACTGTGCACCGTTGCGACAGTTCGCTGTTTCAAAACACCACGTGATGATCGGGTGTTTTATTCAGACGTTCACATACAACGGGTGTAAGACAGATTTACACATGCAAACACTTAGGTTGACTTGACGAGCCTAGCATGTACAAACATGGCCTCGGAACACAGAAGACCGAAAGGTCGAGCATGAGTCGTATAGTAGATACGACCAACATGAAGATGTTCACCGATGTTGACTAGTCCGTCTCACGTGATGATCGGACACGGTCTAGTTAACTCGGATCATGTAATACTTAGATGACTGGAGGGATGTCTAATCTAAGTGGGAGTTTACTAATAATTTGATTAGTTGAACTTAATTATCATGAACTTAGTCTAAATATTTTACAATATGTCTTGTAGATCAAATGGCCAACGTAGTCCTCAACTTCAACACGTTCCTAGAGAAAACTAAGCTGAAAGACGATGGCAGCAACTATACGGACTGGGTCCGGAACCTGAGGATCATCCTCATAGCTGCTAAGAAAGATTATGTCCTACAAGCACCGCTTGGTGACGCGCCCGTTCTCCCTGCAGAACAAGATGTTATGAACGCTTGGCAGGCACGTTCCGATGACTACTCCCTTGTTCAGTGCGGCATGCTTTACAGCCTAGAGCCGGGGCTCCAAAAGCGTTTTGAGAGACATGGAGCATATGAGATGTTCGAAGAGCTAAAAATGGTTTTCCAAGCTCATGCCCGGGTCGAGAGATATGAAGTCTCCGACAAATTCTTCAGCTGTAAGATGGAGGAAAACAGTTCTGTCAGTGAGCACATACTCACTATGTCTGGGTTGCATAACCGCTTGACTCAGCTGGGAGTTAATCTCCCGGATGATGCAGTCATTGACAGAATCCTCCAGTCGCTTCCACCAAGCTACAAGAGCTTTGTGATGAACTTCAATATGCAGGGGATGGAAAAGACCATTCCTGAAGTATTTGCTATGCTGAAATCAGCAGAGGTAGAAGTCAGGAAGGAACATCAAGTGTTGATGGTCAATAAAACCACTAAGTTCAAGAAAGGCAAGGGTAAAAAGAACTTCAAGAAGGACGGCAAGGAGGTTGCCGCGCCCGGCAAGCAAGCTGCCGGGAAGAAACCAAAGAATGGACCCAAGCCCGAGACTGAGTGCTTTTATTGCAAGGGAAGCGGTCACTGGAAGCGGAACTGCCCTAAGTACTTAGCGGATAAGAAGGCCGGCAAAACAAAAGGTATATGTGATATACATGTAATTGATGTGTACCTTACTAGTGCCCGTAGTAGCTCTTGGGTATTTGATACCGGTGCAGTTGCTCACATTTGTAACTCAAAGCAGGGGCTGCGGAATAAGCGGAAACTGGCAAAGGACGAGGTGACGATGCGCGTCGGGAATGGTTCCAAGGTCAATGTGATCGCCGTCGGCACGCTACCTCTGCATCTCCCTTCGGGATTAGTTTTAAACCTTAATAATTGTTATTTAGTGCCAGCTTTGAGCATGAACATTGTATCGGGATCTCGTTTAATTCGAGATGGCTACTCTTTTAAATCTGAGAATAATGGTTGTTCCATTTTTATGAGAGATATGTTTTATGGTCATGCTCCTATGGTGAATGGTTTATTCTTTATGAATCTCGAACGTGATGCTACACATGTTCATAATGTGAGTACCAAAAGAAGTAAGGTTGATAATGATAGTCCCACATACTTGTGGCACTGCCGCCTTGGTCACATAGGTATCAAACGCATGAAGAAGCTCCATGCTGATGGACTTTTAGAGTCTCTTGATTATGAATCATTTGACACGTGCGAACCATGCCTTATGGGTAAAATGACCAAGACTCCGTTCTCAGGAACAATGGAGCGAGCAACCGACTTATTGGAAATCATACATACTGATGTGTGCGGTCCGATGAGTGTTGAGGCTCGCGGTGGCTATCGTTATGTTCTCACCCTCACTGATGATTTAAGTAGGTATGGGTATATCTACTTAATGAAACACAAGTCTGAAACCTTTGAAAAGTTCAAGGAATTTCAGAGTGAGGTTGAAAATCAACGTGACAGGAAAATCAAGTTTCTACGATCAGATCGTGGAGGAGAATACTTGAGTCACGAGTTTGGGGCACACTTAAGAAAATGTGGAATAGTTTCACAACTCACGCCGCCTGGAACACCTCAGCGTAATGGTGTGTCCGAACGTCGTAATCGCACTCTATTAGATATGGTGCGATCTATGATGTCTCTTACCGATTTACCGCTTTCTTTTTGGGGCTATGCTTTAGAGACTGCCGCATTCACTTTAAATAGGGCTCCGTTGAAATCTGTTGAGACGACACCGTATGAATTATGGTTTGGGAAGAAACCTAAGCTGTCGTTTCTAAAAGTTTGGGGATGCGATGCTTATGTCAAGAAACTTCAACCTGAAAAGCTCGAACCCAAGTCGGAAAAATGCGTCTTCATAGGATACCCAAAAGAAACTATTGGGTACACCTTCTACCTCAGATCCGAAGGCAAGATCTTTGTTGCCAAGAATGGGTCCTTTCTGGAGAAAGAGTTTCTCTCGAAAGAAGTAAGTGGGAGGAAAGTAGAGCTTGATGAAGTATTACCTCTTGAACCGGAAAATGGCGCAACTCAAGAAAATGTTCCTGAGGTGCCTGCACCGACTAGAGAGGAAGTTAATGACAATGATCAAGATACTTCTGATCAAGCCCCTACTGAAATTCGAAGGTCCACAAGGACACGTTCCGCACCAGAGTGGTACGGCAACCCTGTCTTGGAAATCATGCTGTTAGACAACGGTGAACCTTCAAACTATGAAGAAGCGATGGCGGGCCCGGATTCTGACAAATGGCTAGAAGCCATGAAATCCGAGATAGGATCCATGTATGAAAACAAAGTATGGACTTTGACTGACTTGCCTGTTGAGCGGCGAGCCATAGAAAATAAATGGATCTTTAAGAGGAAGACAGACGCGGATGGTAATGTGACCATCTATAAAGCTCGGCTTGTCGCTAAGGGTTATCGACAAGTTCAAGGGGTTGACTACGATGAGACTTTCTCACCGGTAGCGAAGCTGAAGTCCGTCCGAATCATGTTAGCAATTGCCGCATTCTATGATTACGAAATATGGCAAATGGACGTCAAAACGGCATTCCTTAATGGTTTCCTTAAGGAAGAATTGTATATGATGCAGCCGGAAGGTTTTGTCGATCCTAAGAATGCTGACAAAGTGTGCAAGCTCCAACGCTCGATTTATGGGCTGGTGCAAGCATCTCGGAGTTGGAACATTCGCTTTGATGAGATGATCAAAGCGTTTGGGTTTACACAGACTTATGGAGAGGCCTGCGTTTACAAGAAAGTGAGTGGGAGATCTGTAGCATTTCTCATATTATATGTAGATGACATACTTTTGATGGGAAATGATATAGAACTCTTGGACAGCATCAAGGCCTACTTGAATAAAAGTTTTTCAATGAAGGACCTTGGAGAAGCTGCTTATATATTAGGCATCAAAATCTATAGAGATAGATCGAGACGCCTCATAGGTCTTTCACAAAGCACATACCTTGATAAGATATTGAAGAAGTTCAATATGGATCAATCCAAGAAGGGGTTCTTGCCTGTGTTACAAGGTATGAAATTGAGCTCAGCTCAATGTCCGACCACGGCAGAAGATATAGAAGAGATGAGCGTCATCCCCTATGCCTCAGCCATAGGTTCTATTATGTATGCCATGCTGTGTACCAGACCTGATGTTAACCTTGCCGTCAGTTTGGTAGGAAGGTACCAAAGTAATCCCGGCAAGGAACACTGGACAGCGGTCAAGAATATCCCGAAGTACCTGAAAAGGACTAAGGAAATGTTTCTCGTTTATGGAGGTGACGAAGAGCTCGTCGTAAAGGGTTACGTCGACGCTAGCTTCGACACAGATCTGGATGACTCTAAGTCACAAACCGGATACGTGTATATTTTGAATGGTGGGGCAGTAAGCTGGTGCAGTTGCAAGCAAAGCGTCGTGGTGGGATCTACATGTGAAGCGGAGTACATGGCAGCCTCGGAGGCAGCACATGAAGCAATATGGGTGAAGGAGTTCATCACTGACCTAGGAGTCATACCCAATGCGTCGGGGCCGATCAAGCTCTTCTGTGACAACACTGGAGCTATTGCACTTGCCAAGGAGCCCAGGTTTCACAAGAAGACAAGGCACATCAAGCGTCGCTTCAACTCCATTCGTGAAAATGTTCAAGATGGAGACATAGAAATTTGTAAAGTACATATGGACCTGAATGTAGCAGATCCGTTGACTAAACCTCTCCCTAGAGCAAAACATGATCAACACCAGAATTCCATGGGTGTTCGATTCATCACAATGTAACTAGATTATTGACTCTAGTGCAAGTGGGAGACTATTGGAAATATGCCCTAGAGGCAATAATAAAAGCATTATTATTATATTTCCTCGTTCATGATAATTGTCTTTATTCATGCTATAATTGTGTTATCCGGAAATCGTAATAGATGTGTGAATAACAGACACCAACCTGTCCCTAGTGAGCCTCTAGTTGACTAGCTCGTTGATCAACAGATAGTCATGGTTTCCTGACTATGGACACTGGATGTCATTGATAATGAGATCACATCATTGGGAGATTGATGTGATGGACAAGACCCAATCCTAAACATAGCACAAGATCGTATAGTTCGTTTGCTAGAGTTTTCCAATGTCAAAGTATCTTTTCCTTAGACCATGAGATCGTGTAACTCCCGGATACCGTAGGAGTGCTTTGGGTATGCCAAACGTCACAACGTAACTGGGTGACTATAAAGGTAGACTACGAGTATCTCCGAAAGTGTCTGTTGGGTGACATGGATCAAGACTGGGATTTGTCACTCCATATGACGGAGAGGTATCACTGGGCCCACTCGGTAATGCATCATCATAATGAGCTCAGAGTGACCAAGTGTCTGGTCACGGGATCATGCATTACGGTACGAGTAAAGTGACTTGCCGTTAACGAGATTGAATGAGGTATTGGGATACCGGCGATCGAATCTCGGGCAAGTAACATATCGATAGACAAAGGGAATAGCGTACGGGATTGATTAAATCCTCGACATCGTGGTTCATCCGATGAGATCATCGTGGAGCATGTGGGAGCCAACATGGGTATCCAGATCCCACTGTTGGTTATTGACCGGAGAGTCGTCTCGGTCATGTCTGCTTGTCTCCCGAACCCGTAGGGTCTACACACTTAAGGTTCGGTGACGCTAGGGTCATGAAGATATGTATATGCAGAAACCCGAATGTTGTTCGGAGTCCCGGATGAGATCCCGGACGTCACGAGGAGTTCCGGAATGGTCCGGAGGTAAAGAATTATATATAGGAAGTGCTATTTCGGGCATCGGGACAAGTTTCGGGGTTATCGGTATTGTACCGGGACCACCGGAAGGGTCCCGGGGGTCCACCGGGTGGGGCCACCTGTCCCGGGGGGCCACATGGGCTGTAGGGGGTGCGCCTTGGCCTAGATGGGCCAAGGGCACCAGCCCCTATAGGCCCATGCGCCTAGGGTTTCCACCATGGAAGAGTCCATGTGGTGGAAGGCACCCCTAGGTGCCTTGGGGGGAGGGAAACCTCCCCTTGGCCGCCGCCCCCCCCTAGTAGATGCCATCTACTAGGGCCGGCGCCCCCCCTTGGCACCCCTATATATAGTGGGGGGAGAGGAGGGATTTCACACCAGCCCCTGGCGCCTCCATCTCCCCCCGTTACGTCTCTCCCTCGTAGTCTCGGCGAAGCCCTGCTGCTGTGACGCCCTGCATCCACCACCACGCCGTCGTGCTGCTGGATCTTCATCAACCTCTCCTCCCCCCTTGCTGGATCAAGAAGGAGGAGACGTCTCCCGTCCCGTACGTGTGTTGAACGCGGAGGTGCCGTCCGTTCGGCGCTGGTCATCGGTGATTTGGATCACGTCGAGTACGACTACATCATCACCGTTCTTTTGAACGCTTCCGTGCGCGATCTACAAAGGTATGTAGATGCATCTAATCACTCGTTGCTAGATGAACTCCTAGATGATCTTGGTGAAACGAGTAGGAAATTTTTTGTTTTCTGCAACGTTATCCAACATAATGTGGCTGCTTTAAAGGCGGCCGCAGAGTTGCAAGCCGAGAAGGCCGCGCATGGCGAGAGCCGAGACAAGATGGCCAAGATGGCCATAGAATTAAAAGCCGCCGCCGACCGTTGCCGGGTTCTTGAAAAGGAAAACCAAGCGAAGGCATCGGACCTTGAGAAGGCTGCTGCGACGAAAAAGGACCTCCGCTCTGCTATGAGGGCAAAGAAGGAGGAGCTGCGGGAAGCCAGGGATATTGTAGCTGGGAAATCCTTTATGTTGCGGAGGAAGTTCGGAGATCCATGGTATGCCCCTCTAGATCGGCTGTGGAGTTCGGAGGATGTGTATATGGATTTGGCGGCGAGCGCTGCCGATGCAGCCAAGTACTTCCAGGGTCAGACGGACCGTGAAGTAGACCAGTTTTTTTGGAGACAATTCCATTCTCCCGAGCATCCACTTTAATTGACTGACCAATTAGCCGAATGGGCCGAACGAAATAGGTTGTCCGGATTCTCCATGAGGTCTGTTGTGGATCAGCTATGGCCGGAAAGGTCAAAACCGAACAGCTATTTCAGCTTGGTGCAGCAGTTCCTTGACGTGGTGCCGCACATTAATGCGATGAAGAGGTCGGCGTGCATAGAGGGCGCACGGATGGCCTTTGCCCGTGTTAAAGCATACTGGGCGGAGATGGATGCTACCACTATTGCAGCACGGGATTCGGCCATAGGTCGAAGGGCTGCTGAGCACTACTTTGAAGAAGTTCTTGAGGGTGCTCGTTTGATAGAGACCCAGTGCTCAAAAAATATTATGTTTGAGTGATGTGTAATCTCATTGTAAAAAAAATTATAATGCTATTTTTATACTTTTGCCTGAAAGTAATATGATGCCTCCTGGGCGGCCGTTTATGTATACATGTGTATAACCTGAAAGATTGCAGTCGTCGGCTTCAACCCCCACGCATATAATGCGGAGGTGCTCGCAAAAACACGCGTTCACACTTAACCCAATGTCTTGGTCTTATTAAGGAGGTGATAGCGGAGCGAGCGAGGCAACCGGACTATAATGCTTTAGCACTTCCACTTAGCCATAGGAGTTTGACAGTGGGGCTACTAGATAGCCCCTGGTGGCTCCGCACTCTCCTGATTCCGGGGTGCGTACATGCCTGGCCGGAAAACGGCCCTTTGTTAAGGCGGAGGAATTCTAACATTCCCACAGGTCATCGAGTGGTTGACCAGTCTCACGCTATACCATGACAGTCAGTTTTCGGCTTTCTCTACTGAGGTGCTCGTCCGAAGGAACCAGGGCACAATCGTAGTAGTTCTCCTGGTGCTACCTTAGCCGGTAAAGCGGAACGTAAGGCACCAAAACACAGGAGTCAGGCAAACCCAACATTTGACCAAAGACAATGATTCGGAGCTGATGCATATAGGGCCAAACTCGCGACGCCGAACACTCCCTAAGGTATTCGGTCTTTGTGGTATAAACCGGGCCTAAATAATGGCCTTTGTAAGAAGCCCCTTGTGTCTAGGTACGTGCATTGTTCTGGCGTGGCCACATGCCAAGACGTCAGCATCCTTCTCAGCGGTGGATATGTATCAACAAGAGACAGTAAAAAAGGTTTACGCAGGGTCTTAATCTAAAAAGAATCCTTGGAGTGGGTCCCTGCTGCACGTCTGCACCCGTGTCTCCGTTGTGCCGTATCCTGGACGGGTGTAGCACGATGATCGTCTGTAAAAGAGAGGAAGTTAATTGAAAAAGTTGTCATGCAAAAAGATAGTTTTTAAAGAAACCATGTATAATTCAAGATGATAAGAAATTGCCACTCGTCTGCGCGTGTTGAGCCCCTTGTATTGACAAATAGGGGTGTGACCATTTGTTCGGTGTAAGTAGCAGCGCCGGACTCGATTAGTTGTATCTGAGGTCTTGACGACCTATTGGATGCTTTCGCTTGTCCGGGCGCCTTTAGTGTGGGGCTGCCAAGGCAGCCTCACTCTCTTCGGCGCGCAGAGATCGCTTGATATTTCCGTGCACTGTGATGATGCCACATGGACCGGGCATCTTGAGTGTGAGGGAGGCATAGTGTGGTATTGCATTAAAGCGAGCAAAAGCTTCGCGTCCGAGCAGTGCTTGATAGCCACTTTGAAACAGAGCGATGTGGAAAGTTAAATGCTCGTGACAGGAGTTATCGGGGGAGCCGAATATAACTTGTAGTAGGAGGGAGCCCGTACAACGAGCCCCTGGGCCTGGCATTACTCCTTTAAAGGTAGTATTGCTATGGCGAATTTGTGTTGGGTCTAACCCCATCCCGCGGATTGTATCCTGATATATTAGGTTTAGGCTACTGCCGCCGTCCATCAAGACTCTTGTGAAGTGATATCCGCCAATTACTGGGTCTAATACCAAGGCAGCCCATCCTGCGTGTCGGATACTTGCTGAGTAATCGCGATGGTCGAAAGTGATCGGTTGAGATGACCAGTGGCAGGACTTCGTGGTGACAGGCACTTAGGTATATTTTTCTGGGAGTGCCGCGTTGTTTTTTCCCTTGATTACGTGTAACACGTTTACTGTTTTGACTTTTGGTGGAAATTTATTTTGTTCCCCCGTGTCTTGCTTGGGGGGCTCATCCTCGTCTTCACTTGGTGTATCCTCCCCCTTGTGTACGGCGTTGAGCTTGCCAGACTGCTTGAAGACCCAACATTCTCTGTGGGTATGATTAGCAGGTTTACCAGGGGTACTATGAATCTGACATACTTGGTCTAGGATTTTGTTGAGGCTGGACAATTCATCCCTGGTGCCTTTAGGGGGCGGCTTTTGACCTGGCTGAGAGCTTTTGAATCCGGCATTTACTGCCGTGCCCTTCGTGCTGTCTTCTTTATTCCGGCGTTTGTTATTGCTGTTGCACCGTGATTTCCCGTTTCCATCTCTAACTTCAGATGTACTGGGGTCGCTGGTGCTGCATCTGGCTAGCCAGCTGTCTTCACCCGCGCAAAAGCGGGTCATGAGGTTTGTTAATGTGGCCATCGTTCTCGGCTTATTTTGGCCGATGTGTCTGGCGAGCCATTCGTCGCGGACGCTATGCTTGAAAGCTGCCAATGCTTCGGTGTCCGGACAGTCGACAATCTGATTCTTTTTAGTAAGAAACCTGTTCTAAAGCTTTTGGGCCGCCACGCCTCGTCTTCTTCTTCCTCGGCTCCGACGCACTCCGTGACGGTTCCGGAGCCAGCGAGCCTTCCCCGAGCTTTCTTTTGCACACCTAAAGGCTCCCGGTGAGCCGCGCGTCCCCTCCTCCCGTTCTCCTCTACTCCCGTTGACGAACACCCCCCGTAGCCACCGTCCCCGAGCACACCCGAGCTCTCCCGTACGTGTACGCGTACGCATACGTGTGTGCCGCGCTGCTGCTCCTTGCTGATGCTGCTTTGCACCTGCTGCCGTCTCCGGCTACTGTCGCGCTATGCCGCCCCTGCCCATGCTCGGCTCGCCCCGCACGCGCGCCCACTGGTCGTTGCCTGCCGCTCCCCTTGCGCCCACGCGCGCACCCGCTCCGCCTTCTATAGTCGCGCTCATCATAACTGCAGCCATGTCGCGCGCGCTCCGTCACTGCGTGCACCACGCCGGCCGTGCCCGCTTTCGCCTGAACGCGCCCGCCTCCGCACGGCCTCGCCGGGTCCGTGCGTCGCCCGCTGCGCTGCAGCCGCCGCCGCCTACTGCGCTAGCTAGCGCCGCGCAGCACCACTGCTTGCCCGAAGCTGCAGCTGCTCATGCCCGTCCCTGGCCACACGCGCGGTTGACTGCGCCATGGCCGGGCCGGCTTCGCCGGTAGCTACTCTGTTGCCGCTGCCTGCTGCTATGCAACACTGCTACAGTAACATTCAGTTACTGTAGCAGTAGCTAGCTTTATTGACTTTACGCTGACTAGCTCTCTAAATAGCCCCTAAACAGCATTAAGAAAAGTCCTAAGATGGGTAAAAATTATATGAACAGAAAGTAGACGTAACAAGCTTCATTTTGTTTCATTGGACCTGTTTCAGATAATGCATGGACTAAATCCTACAAAAATCACAGAATGCTATCTGTGTTAAAAGAAATAGAGTTACTCCCTAGCATAGTGTGTGTACGTGAGTGTGTAGTGTGTAGGTACCACAGCCGTGTGTGGCCGGCTATGCCACACCCTGGCCAGCCTTTTAGTTAGTTTATATAATTAGTAGTACTAGCTAATTTATCCAATAGTAGATGACATGTGGACCCATTAATGGTTTAGAGAAAAACAAATTTAAAATAATTGACTAAGTCAACGACATGTGGCCCCGTACACTGTTCATATGTTGACTAGTTAATCTTTGACTGGGTCAACCCAATCCCTGGCCCCACTGTCATACACTATGCTAGAATAGCACTATGAGACAAAATTATTTTACTGTGTAATTTCTAAATATAAGTAAATTTAAAAAATAATATAAATTAATTCATAACTCGGATGAAAATACTTTGTACATGAATGTCGCTCAGAACGACAAGAAGAATCCGGATACGCAACCCGTTCGTCCGCCATGCATCCCTAGCATAGTGAACACACAACTTTCCCCCTCCGGTTCATCTGTCCGAAAACGCGAAACGCCGGGAATACTTTTCCGGATGTTTCCCCCCTTCACCGGTACCACCTCGTACCGCGTTAGGGCACACCTAGCCTCACGCTTTGTCATGTCATGCATCGTCATGCATTTGTTTGTGTTATAATTATTGTTTCTTCCCCCTCTTCTCTCGCTAGACACCGAGACCGACGCCGCTGCTACCCAGTACGACTACGGTGTTGACGACCCCTCTCTCTTGCCAGAGCAACCAGGCAAGCCTCCCCCTCGATCACCAGATATCGCCTATTCTTCTCTATACTTCTTGCATTAGAGTAGTGTAGCATGTTACTGCTTTTAGTTAATCCTATACTGCTGCATAGCCTGCCCTTGCTACTACTGTTGTTACCTTTACCTGCTATCCTACTGCTTAGTATAGGATGCTAGTTTATCATCAGTGGTCCTACATTCTTGTCCGTCTGCCATGCTATACTACTGGGACGTGATCACTTCGGGAGGTGATCACCGGCATATACTATATACTTGCACTGTTACATTACCGGTGATACTGTTTGGAGATGGGGGCTGAAGGGGCAGGTGGCTCCATCCAGGTAGTGGTGGGCCTGAGTTCCCGACGGCCCCCGACTGTTACTTTGTGGCGGAGCGGCAGGGCAGGTTGAGACCACCTAGGAGAGAGGTGGGCCTGGCCCTGGTCGGCGTTCGCGAATACTTAACACGCTTAACGAGATCTTGGTATTTGATCTGAGTCTGGCCACTGGCCTATACGCACTAATCATCTACGCGGGGACAGTTATGGGCACTCGACGTCGTGGTATCAGCCGAAGCCTTCGTGACGTCAGCGATTGAGTGGCGCGCGCCGGATTGGACCGTAAGCCTGCTCTTGTATTAAGGGGGCTAGTTCTGCTTCCGGCCGCGTACGCAACATGCAGGTGTGCAATGGGCGATGGGCCCAGACCCCTGCGCCATAGGATTTAGACCGGCATGCTGACCTCTCTGTTGTGCCTAGGTAGGGCTGCGACGTGTTGATCTTCCGAGGCCGGGCATGACCCAGGAAAGTGTGTCCGGCCAAATGGGATCGAGCGTGTTGGGTTATGTGGTGCACCCCTGCAGGGAAGTTAATCTATTCGAATAGCCGTGATCTTCGGTAACAGGACGACTTGGAGTTGTACCTTGACCTTATGACAACTAGAACCGGATACTTAATAAAATACACCCTTCAAAGTGCCAGATACAACCGGTGGTCTCTCTCTCACACGGCGACGAGGGGAGGATCATCGGTTAGGATTATGCTATACGATGCTACTTGGAGGTCTTCAGTCTACTCTCTTCTACATGATGCAAGATGGAGGCTGCCAGAAGCGTAGTCTTCGAAAGGACTAGCTATCCCCCCTCTTATTCCGGCTTTCTGCAGTTCAGTCCACATATAATAGCCTTATTCCAGTTGATACCAATGCATACATATGTAGTGTAGCTCCTTGCTTGCGAGTACTTTGGATGAGTACTCACGGTTGCTTTCTCCCTCTTTTCCTCCTATCCCTTCTACCTGGTTGTCGCAACCAGATGTTGGAGCCCAGGAGCCAGACGCCACCTTCGACGATGACTACTACTACTCGAGAGGTGCCTACTACTACGTGCAGCCCGCTGACGGCGACCAGGAGTAGTTTAGGAGGATCCCAGGCAGGAGGCCTGCGCCTCTTTCGATCTGTATCCTAGTTTGTGCTAGCCTTCTTAAGGCAAACTTGTTTAACTTATGTCTGTACTCAGATATTGTTGCTTCTGCTGACTCGTCTATGATCGAGCTCTTGTATTCGAGCCCTCGAGGCCCCTGGCTTGTAACATGATGCTTGTATGACTTATTTTATTTGTAGAGTTGTGTTGTGATATCTTCCCGTGAGTCCCTGATCTTGATCGTAAACGTTTGCTTAGTGTATGATTAAATCGGGGGCGTCACAAGTTGGTATCAGAGCCGACTGCCTGTAGGAATCCCCCTTCCACACTCCTTGGCCGAAGTTGAGTCTAGTCATTGCAAAACTTTTACTAACATGGCTGTGCGGCTTACGGGCCCACGTCGCCATTGGGTGGTAGTAGGATCTTTTATTCCTTGACCTATACTCTGGGACTCTGACATCTCTTCTATTCGGGTTAAATGAATTTACTAAAACTCTAACATTAGGTTCTCGTAATTACTTTCTCCCGGAGAGCCTCTTCAGTCCAGATGATCGCTGGCTGCACCAGAATATTTTGAAGATACTCTCCGATGTTTCCCTGAGACCCTTGTGCCCTTCGCCGTTGCACTTCCATACCACCGACAAATCCCTATGGAAGGCTACATACACTTGTCGTCCATAACTTCATTTCCAGTTGTTGTTGTTATTACAATATACACTGAAATACTTTGGATATTCCGAGGATCCTTTGTGTCTACTGTCTTGCGGCTCCTTTTCCTCATGAATACATGTATGAATAATTCCTCGCATTTGCCGGGGATTCGTTCATCTCCAGTTGTTCAGGTATTTCGCAAAATTCTTCGAAATGCCATTCGATCTTCCAAAATCCTCAGTAGCCTATTGCTCTTGATCTTCTTTACCTGCTTGCATAATGGTTAATTCCATATGTCAAGCAATATTCGTTAAAATCCTTGTGATGAACATTCTGACCATATTGATTCAGCATGTGTGTGAATGCACGCAATCATCAGTTGATCCTTATAAATTATCTTTTCGGCTCGGATGTCTTCCCAAACATGAGCTGGTTTCGACCATTCAAATAGTTGTTGATTGTACCCCTAAAGCGACTCAACTTATCCAACCCTAATCAGAGTGTTGCTTCTGATCCCTTGATTTAAAAATCATAATTCCGTTGCATTTGAGCTTAAATTAGTCAGTTGTTTCTATGGTCTGATCTTCTTACCTTTTTCTTCCTCTGGTTGAGTACCGATGCTCACATTAGATCCCTTGTGGACCACCAGATCCTTTGTTGGATTTTATTCGACACCGTCCTTCATATTCATTAAACATTGTGAGATTTTCTTCGGATACATAATGCCTTTGGTAAATTGTATCCTCTGCTTTGTGAACCATGCTCTACTTTCGAACTTGTATTACTTACTCCGAAGTTTGTGGTATATTTTCCTAAGATGCCCTGATGGGTTGAACCTACGCCTTCCCTAATCCATGTGAACCGGAAAGATTTCACAGGTCATACTTATCTGGTATTGCACCAGGTAAAACTTTCAACAACTAATGTCATTTTCAAAAAGCGAGAAGTGAATGGAAGGTTATACATTGAAGAAGTGGGAGTCGACCTTGAACCTTGTGTTCATGCCCATGGAAACTATGTAGATCTTATCATTGAAGCTTCTCTTACATTAATTATCCCCTTGGTATAAGTTCATCTCATATCTGGGATCTGGCCTTTTGCAATCGTGGTTCCGACCATGTTCTCCTTTAAATACCATTTCGTGTGCAAGTTTAAGCGCCTGTCTTCTGTAGAGCAATACCCCAGTCCAACCTCTACTTTGATCTGTCATCGAGTATTACCCCCTCTGGTATCTCAAGATTATCACGGAACTGCATAACTTCTTATGAGTCCTTCTTCAAGTATTATTTGACTTTTGCTGCACCATCATTTGACTTGATGTCATCACCGACCGATTACATCTTCATGAAATCTCTCAACAATTGTGTCGTGATCATCATCAATCTTATGAGCTCTTCTAGGATATCAATCGAATTCATGATGAGAAATACCATCCTTGCCCCTCGATGAATTGTGTTATCATCGACAACTTTATTGCCTTCCCTCCAACACAAACTTGTTCGTGTTCTGTGCTATACCTTGAGTTCCTTGCTATCCAACATTTGGTCTTCTTTACCTTGGAGTATTACCATCTTTTATATCAAGGATGTCGTGCTTAGCACACCCGGCCGGAGGCCCTATGGTTATAGATTCCTTTTCAGCAAGGTTATCCATTCTTCCATGAGGAAATTGTAAGACTTATTCTACAAGTTATTCCTGATGGATCCTTTGTGTTTCCAAAGTCTGACCTTTGCCTGAAGACCATGTCCATGCTATCTCGAAGCATATATATGGTACTCCTATTTTCAACAAGAACATTTAAAGCCTAATGTTAAATGTTTCCTGCTCAATTATCCAAACACCGATGTATGGGTAATGTCTTTAAAGTTCTCTCCCTTTCCTAAATGGTTTTCTACCTTCTATCCTGTCATGGATATCATCTGCTTGTCCTTGGGAAGGATATACCCTTAAAATATGTGTTTAAACACATGTTCTTTTCCATTGTTCTGTTAATCTGATGATCACATTTTCCTTTCCATTGTTTTGTTTAACCTTTCTGGTGATCTATATGATCTAAGCAGTAATGTTCTTCTGCTTATGTAAACACCTTGGTGTACAACCGTGTCAGTAAGACCCTGTTGCTTTTGTTGATAGCATTCCGGTAACCACCGATGGACGAGAACTTTGCCTATTGGTCCGCCTCGTTCAACGAGCAGGAAAATGGTTCTCTTCGTCCCTCGCCCTTGGTACCGATGTTATTGTTGACATAAATGACAGGCTATCCTCTGACATGCCTTGTTATCATGACTGTGCAAAATATCACTGCCCTTTCTACTTTTAACCCACATGATGGGCCCATAACCCACAATTCCACATGATCGAAACCTGACTCTCCTGTACACCCCTTGTTCCCAAGGTTGTTCCTCGTGCGTGGCCTCGTATGTAATCCATGAGCCACCTTCCGAGAGATCATCAATTCTGGCATCAGACACAATACTTATTCCCATTGCTCTGAACCCCTTTAACACTTTGTTTTGGGCAACGAACGATTGCCTATGTGCTTGAAACTTCTATTTTGCCCCTTCTTATTTTGCTCTCGAAAATTTCTTAAGTTTCAATTCGAGAGTTACTTTCCCCCACTTTCCCTGAGGTCATCTACCAGATAAGCAACCTTGTAGAGGTTGGTCCTTTCGAAGCTACCCCTTATAATTTTCGTACATACGATGGCGATCCTAAAGAAGGGATGCCGGCTTCATCATGATGACTGAAGCATAGGAATGAAGACACCAATGTTACGGATCGACCTCTTCGAGAAGAGCAACAAAGATCAAGAAGCATCATTAGGATTTCGTAACATATTCTTCCCCCTTACTCCCCTCTTAAATCTTCGGACGAGATTTCTTGTAGTGGAGGAGAATTGTGACGCCCGGATAATTAAGCTACAGTAACTCCACACTAATGATGCCAAGTCATCATCATTATAAAAAAAATCAATCAAGAAATATTTCAAACTCAATTCAAATTCAAGTTTCAAGATAAGTTTTCATTTCTTAAAACTGTCAAACAGAAATGTTCGTTGGGTTGCAAATATTCACTATTTAGTTTTCCTGCATAAACATACATTATTTGAGTTAATAAATCGCCTCCAACCTATTTAAAACAGGACCAAAACAATCCCATTTAACCTATTTACTTTTAAGCAAAATTCAAGTGAGTTCAACTAAGCTCCAAACTTTTTATGGCAAGGCCAAATATTGCATTGCATTTATTGGCCAAGTTCCATTATCTGCAAAAGTCATTTGATGGTTTATTTAAATACAAAAACTGTTTCTGTAAAAGAAAAGGTAGAAAAACAAGAAAATAGAAGAAGGCCTAAAACTACTTTGCCGCTGGGCCTAGCCCAACAGGCCGATCCAGCCAGCCCAACCCCCACCCCAGTTGATCGCCCTGTTGCCCCGACTAGTCGCTACAGAGGCGAGCCCCGCCGGACCAGCTCGTCGGCATGGGCGAGGGGATAAGGACTGCCCCGCCTCCTCGGTCCTCTCCCCCTGCTCCACTCCCCCACTTCTCCCAGATCCGCCTTCCCTTCTCGTTCCTCACCCCTCCTTCCTCCCTTCTGCTCGAGACTCACCTTGCCGGGCGTGTTCGTCACCGGCCACCTCGCCCGGTCGTGTCCACCAAGGTCCCCAGCGCTTGAGGATGTGTCGAGCAGCCACGTCGTCGTCGACTACGTCGGCTACATGGACGGGATCCACCCCGGAGCGCCTGCATCGCCGCCACGCCTCGTCTTCTTCTTCCTCGGCTCCGACGCACTCCGCGACGGTTCCGGAGCCAGCGAGCCTTCCCCGAGCTTCCTTTTGCACACCTAAAGGCTCCCGGTGAGCCGCGCGTCCCCTCCTCCCGTTCTCCTCTACTCCCGTTGACGAACACCCCCCGTAGCCACCGTCCCCGAGCACACCCGAGCTCTCCCGTACGTGTACGCGTACGCATACGTGTGTGCCGCGCTGCTGCTCCTTGCTGATGCTGCTTTGCACCTGCTGCCGTCTCCGGCTACTGTCGCGCTATGCCGCCCCTGCCCATGCCCCATGCTCGGCTCGCCCCGCACGCGCGCCCACTGGTCGTTGCCTGCCGCTCCCCTTGCGCCCACGCGCGCACCCGCTCCGCCTGCTATAGTCGCGCTCACCATAACTGCAGCCATGTCGCGCGCGCTCCGTCACTGCGTGCACCACGCCGGCCGTGCCCGCTTTCGCCTGAACGCGCCCGCCTCCGCACGGCCTCGCCGGGTCCGTGCGTCGCCCGCTGCGCTGCAGCCGCCGCCTACTGCGCCGCTAGCCCGCAGCACCACTGCTTGCCCGAAGCTGCAGCTGCTCATGCCCGTCCCTGGCCACACGCGCGGTTGACTGCGCCATGGCCGGGCCGGCTTCGCCGGTAGCTACTCTGTTGCCGCTGCCTGCTGCTATGCAACACTGCTACAGTAACATTCAGTTACTGTAGCAGTAGTTAGCTTTATTGACTTTACGCTGACTAGCTCTCTAAACAGCCCCTAAACAGCATTAAGACAAGTCCTAAGATGGGTAAAAATTATATGAACGGAAAGTAGACGTAACAAGCTTCATTTGGTTCCATTGGACCTGTTTCAGATAATGCATGGATTAAATCCTACAAAAATCACAAAATGCTATCTGTGTTAAAAGAAATAGAGTTACTCCCTAGCATAGTGTGTGTACGTGAGTGTGTAGTGTGTAGGCACCACAGCCGTGTGTGGCCGGCTATGCCACACCCTGGCCAGCCTTTTAGTTAGTTTATAAGTAGTAGTACTAGCTAATTTATCCAATAGTAGATGACATGTGGACCCACTAATGGTTTAGAGAAAAACAAATTTAAAATAATTGTCTAAGTCAACGACGTGTGGTCCCGTACACTGTTTATATGTTCACTAGTTAATCTTTGACTGAATCAACCCAACCCCTGGCCCCACTGTCATACACTATGCTAGAATAGCACTAGGAGACAAAATTATTTTACTGTGTAATTTTTAAATATAAGTAAATTCAAAAAATAATATAAATTAATTCATAACTCGGATGAAAATACTTTGTACATGAAAGTTGCTCAGAACGACGAGAAGAATCCGGATACGCAATCCGTTCGTCCGCCACGCATCCCTAGCATAGTGAACACACAACTTTCCCCATCCGATTCATTTGTCCGAAAACGCGAAACGCCGGGAATACTTTTCCGGATGTTTGCCCCCTTCACCGGTACCACCTCGTACCGCGTTAGGGCACACCTAGCCTCACGCTTTGTCATGTCATGCATCGTCATGCATTTGTTTGTGTTATAATTATTGTTTCTTCCCCCTCTTCTCTCACTAGACACCGAGACTGACGCTGCTGCTACCCAGTACGACTACGGTGTTGACGACCCCTTTCTCTTGCCAGAGCAACCAGGCAAGCCTCCCCCTTGATCACCAGATATCGCCTATTCTTCTCTATACTGCTTGCATTAGAGTAGTGTAGCATGTTACTGCTTTTAGTTAATCCTATACTGCTGCATAGCCTGCCCTTGCTACTACTGTTGTTACCTTTACCTGCTATCCTACTGCTTAGTATAGGATGCTAGTGTTCCATCAGTGGCCCTACACTCTTGTCCGTCTGCCATACTATACTACTGGGCCGTGATCACTTCGGGAGGTGATCACGGGCATATACTATATACTTTACACTGTTACATTACCGGTGATACTGTTTGGAGATGGGGGCTGAAGGGGCAGGTGGCTCCATCCAGGTAGTGGTGAGCCTGAGTTCCTGACGGCCCCCGACTGTTACTTTGTGGCGGAGCGGCAGGGCAGGTTGAGACCACCTAGGAGAGAGGTGGGCCTGGCCCTGGTCAGCGTCCGCGAATACTTAAACACGCTTAACGAGATCTTGGTATTTGATCTGAGTCTGGCCACTGGCTTATACGCACTAACCATCTACGCGGGGACAGTTATGGGCACTCGACGTCGTGGTATCAGCCGAAGCCTTCGTGACGTCAGTGACTGAGTGGCGCGCGCCGGATTGGACCGTAAGCCTGCTCTTGTATTAAGGGGGCTAGTTCTGCTTCCGGCCGCGTACGCAATGTGCAGGTGTGCAATGGGCGATGGGCCCAGACCCCTGCGCCATAGGATTTACACCGGCGTGCTGACCTCTCTGTTGTGCCTAGGTAGGGCTGCGACGTGTTGATCTTCCAAGGCCGGGCATGACCCAGGAAAGTGTCTCCGGCCAAATGGGATCGAGCGTGTTGGGTTATGTGGTGCACCCCTGCAGGAAAGTTAATCTATTCGAATAGCCGTGATCTTCGGTAACAGGACGACTTGGAGTTGTACCTTGACCTTATGACAACTAGAACCGGATACTTAATAAAATACACCCTTCAAAGTGCCAGATACAACCGGTGGTCGCTCTCTCACACGGCGACGAGGGGAGGATCATCGGTTAGGATTATGCTATACGATGCTACTTGGAGGTCTTCAGTCTACTCTCTTCTACATGCTGCAAGACGGAGGCTGCCAGAAGCGTAGTCTTCGAAAGGACTAGCTATCCCCCTCTTATTCCGGCTTTCTGCAGTTCAGTCCACATATAATAGCCTTATTCCATTGATACCAATGCATACATATGTAGTGTAGCTCCTTGCTTGCGAGTACTTTGGATGAGTACTCACGGTTGCTTTCTCCCTCTTTTCCCCCTATCCCTTCTACCTGGTTGTCGCAACCAGATGTTGGAGCCCAGGAGCCAGACGCCACCTTCGATGACGACTCCTACTACTCGGAGGTGCCTACTACTACGTGCAGCCCGCTGACGGCGACAAGGAGTAGTTTAGGAGGATCCCAGGCAGGAGGCCTGTGCCTCTTTCGATCTGTATCCTAGTTTGTGCTAGCCTTCTTAAGGCAAACTTGTTTAACTTATGTCTGTACTCAGATATTGTTGCTTCCGCTGACTCGTCTATGATCGAGCTCTTGTATTCGAGCCCTCGAGGCCCTGGCTTGTAATATGATGCTTGTATGACTTATTTTATTTGTAGAGTTGTGTTGTGATATCTTCCCGTGAGTCCCTGATCTTGATCGTACACGTTTTCTTAGTGTACGATTAAATCGGGGGCGTCACAGATAATCTCCTCGAGCCATATGGATATGAAGGATGTAGTCCTCAATCCAGACCCCAGGGTCTGTTGTTCCATCGTATGCCTCTATGTTTACGGGCTTGAATCCCTCTGGAAATTCGTGGTCCAGCACCTCATCGGTGAAACATAGGGGGTGTGCGGCACCCCTGTAGCTGGGTGTACCGCGTTGTTCGGATGTTTGTTGTGTTGCATTGTATGCTGGGGCGCGCTTGCGTGGTCCATAGTTGGATCTTGTTGCGCCGTCCTTTGGGTGCGAGACCTCGCATGGGTCGCATATTGTATTGTGAGCGGCGTTGTATGCCGCTCTGTGTTGGTAGAGGGGTCGTCTATCCGACCAGGTGGCTGCTTTGATATTTGGTTGTGGGGGTTTTGAGGCCTCCTCGTCGAATTCGGGTAGCAGCTTCCGCTTTGGGTAGCTTTTGGAGGGGCGATTGTCGCTGTACCTTGCTGCAGTGTTGAGTATTTTACTCCATCTGATTTGGAGTGTGTCTTGCGCGGCCTTGAGCCTTTGCTTCTGCTTTTTCAGACTCCTCGCGGTGGCAACAAGCCTTTTACGGGCAGTCTGCTGCTCCGGGTGTCTGTCCGGCGTTATGTCGTCCGGACCATTATCCTTGATAGGATTTGTTTGTTTGGTTTGATTATCCGGATTGCCGTTGTCCGGCAGCGGTTCGCCCTGCTCCAGCGCTGGGTCTGTGTGATCACTATTTTTGTCGAGGCAGGATTTGGGGCAGCGCTTGCGTCGCCGCTTTGACTGCTTTTCGAGGGAACAAGCCTTCGGTGCGTCCTTCCGCTCCTCGTCGTCATCTTTCGGTGCGTCCACCATGTATACGTCATATGACGAGGTGGCGTTCTAGGGCCCAATAGATGCTGGTTCTTCATCGTCTCCTTCATCGGCGTCCATACCGTCGATGTCTTCGGAGTCGAAGTCGAGCATGTTGGTTAAATCATCGACAGTGGCTACAAAGTGGGTGGTGGGTGGGCTTTGAATTTCTTCATCGTCCGCATCCCCATCTCGCTGACCGTAGTCCGGCCAGGGCTCTCCTGATAAAGAGAGAGACTTTAGTGATTTTATAATATCGCCAAAGGGCGAGTGCTGAAAGATGTCCGCGGCAGTAAACTCCATGATCGGCGCCCGATCGGATTCGACCGGCAGAGGCGCGAATGGTTCGGGTCCAGAGAGGAGTCCGGCTCCTTGGAATCATGAGTTTCGCAAAGTGCGGGGCTGGTGTTCGGCTCGATCGCCGTTAGGATCACAGCCCCCGAGGCGGCATCCAACCACCCATCCTCGATCGGCGCGGTTGGCTCCGAATTAAGGGTCGAAGCCGATGCGGGTGCAGCCTTCAGGGTACTGTTAGGCGGTAGAGCTAGATCATGCTCGTCGTGGTAGTGCGGCGCGCTCGGCAGTGGCTCGAATCCGTCGAAGATCAAGTCCCCGCGGATGTCAACCGTGTAGTTTAAACTTCCAAATCTGACCTGACGGCGAGGGGCATAGCTTTCGATCTGCTCCAGATGGCCAAGTGAATTGGCACGCAGTGCAAAGCCACCGAAGATAGAGATCTATCCGGGGAGACAAGTTTCACCCTGGACCGCATCACTATCGGTGATCGTAGGAGCCATCAAGCCTGACGGCGATGACATAGAGGAACTCTTAATGAAAGCACCAATGTCGGTGTCAAAACCGACGGATCTCGGGTAGGGGGTACCGAACTATGCGTCTAGGCCGGATGGTAACAGGAGGCAAGGGACACGAAGTTTTACCCAGGTTCGGGCCCTCTCGATGGAGGTAAAACCCTACGTCCTGCTTGATTAATATTGATGATATGGGTAGTACAAGAGTAGATCCACCACGAGATCGGAGAGGCTAAACCCTAGAAGCTAGCCTATGGTATGATTGTTGTTTTGTATGTTGTCCTACGGACTAAAACCCTCCGATTTATATAGACACCGGATAGGGTTAGGGTTACACAAAGTCGGTTACAATGGTAGGAGATCTGCATATCTGTATCGCCAAGCTTGCCCTCCACGCCAAGGAAAGTCCCTTCCGGACACGGGACGAAGTCTTCAATCTTGTATCTTCATAGTCCAGGAGTCCGGCTGAAGGTATAGTCCGGCCATCCGGACACCCCCTAATCCAGGACTCCCTTAACTAATATTGAGGAATTTGATTGCAAGATATAGAAGAACTCCCCCTGAAGATGTGCACATGTGAGGAATTTGCTTTGAATAGCAATGCACATTGTAGAGTAGAATCATGGAGATCTCCCCCTATATCTTGTAATTCATACACGCAATTAACATATGATATGAAGAATTTGAAATGCATGATGAAATATGGTGACTGATGTAATTCAGCATGCGTGCATTAACATACTTGAGGAAATAGCATGTAGAAAAACAGAGCAAAACTATTTGACCACCACAGGACTTAAGTTCACAAGTCGATCCAACAAATACTTCAGAAGAACGGGAGTTGTAACTTAGCAAAAAAAAATGCCCATATATAGACCCGCTTGAAGACTAACTCATATTTCTCCCCTTTGTCATCCAATGACCAAAAGGGACGAAAAATGAGGACTAAGACTGATGTCTACTACGCAACTTTATTCTTGTTGACACGTGTTGGGCCTCCAAGCGCAGAGTTTTGTAGAACATTAGCAATTTTCCCTCAAGTGGATGACCTAAGATTTATCAATCCGTGAGAGGTGTAGGACGAAGATGGTCTCTCTAAAACGACCCTGCAAAAAAATACAAGAAATCTCTTGTGTCCCCAACACACCCAATACAATGGAAAATTGTATAGGAGCACTAGTTCGGCGAAGAGATGGTGTGATAAAAGTGTAATATGGATGGTAGAAATATATTTTTATAATATGAATAAATAAAAATAGCAAGGTAGCAAATAGTAAACGGGCACAAAACGGTATTGCAATGCTTGAAAATGAGGCCTAGGGTCCGTACTTTCACTAGTGCAACCCCTCAACAATGCTAACATATTTAGATCATATGATTAGCCCTCAAAGTGCAATAAAGAATCACTCCCGAATTCCTATTAGCGGAGAACAAAAGATAGAAATTGTTTGTAGGGTATGAAACCACATCAATGCTATTCTTTCTGTTCGATCTATCCTAGAGTTCGTACTAAAATAACGCAAGCTATTCTTTTCGATCGATCTAATCAAGAGTTCGTACTAAAATAAGACCAAAGCAAATTCATATTCATAATACTCAATCCACACAAAGAACTACAAGGAGACCCCAAAGTTTCTATCGAAGAAAAGATAATAAAAATGTGCATAAACCCCTATGCATAGATTACCCCAATATCATCGCGGGAATATGCAAGTTGAGTGCCATAATGTATATCAAGTGAATCAATATGATTCCCCATTGTCACCTCAAGTATTCATACCGCAAGACATACATCATGTGTTCTCAAATCTGAATATTCAATCCAACATGACAAAACTTCAAAGGGTAAAGATTCAATTCATCACAACAAGAGTATAGAGGGGAGAAACATCATGTGAACCATCTATATTAACAAAGCCCATGATATAGATCATGAGACAGAGAGATTAAGCACATAGCTACTGGTACAAACCCTCAGCCCCGAGGGTGGACTACTCCCTCCTCATCATGGTGGCTGCCGGGATGATGGAGATAGCCACCGGAGATGATTACCCCCTCCAGCAGGGTGCCGGAATGGGCTCCCGATTGGTTTTAGGTGGCTACAGAGCCTTGCGGCGGCAGAACTTCCGATCTAGGTTAACCCCTAATGTTTTCTCTATTTATAGGAATTTTTGGCATTGGTTTCACGCTAAGATGGGCCTCGAGGTGAGCATAACCCACGGGAGCAAGCCAGGCCCACCAGGCGCGCCCTCGTGGGTTGTGCCCTCCTCAAACACCTCTGAAGAATATCATCATGATGTCGATGGAGGAGCGCAAGTGTTGTTGGGGGTCATCCATTGGAGTAGGGCCTACCGCGGTGTCGTCCAAGTCTTCATGTTCATCAGTCTCGTGCGATGAAGAATATGAGCTGGCCACCAAGTGAGGAACTTTGACCTTCTTGAATTTCTTTGAAGGTGGCTGAGACCAATCAAAGTCCTGCTTGAAGCCTATCTGCTTGAGATCTTCATCATCGTAGAGGTGAGACAATACAGCCCAGGTGCGATCAAAAACTTCATGCAAGTAGTAATGTGATGTCTACTACACAACCTTCTTGTAGATGTTGTTGGGCCTCCAAGTGCAGAGGTTTGTAGGACAGTAGCAAATTTCCCTCAAGTGGATGACCTAAGGTTTATCAATCCGTAGGAGGCGTAGGATGAAGATGGTCTCTCTCAAGCAACCCTGCAACAAAATAACAAAGAGTCTCTTGTGTCCCCAACACACCCAATACAATGGTAAATTATATAGGTGCACTAGTTCGGCGAAGAGATGGTGATACAAGTGCAATATGGATAGTAGATGCTAGTTTTTGTAATCTGAAAATATAAAAACAGCAAGGTAACTAATGATAAAAGTGAGCGTAAACGGTATTGCAATGCGTTGAAACAAGGCCTAGGGTTCATACTTTCACTAGTGCAAGTTCTCTCAACAATAATAACATAATTGGATCACATAACTATCCCTCAACATGCAACAAAGAGTCACTCCAAAGTCACTAATAGCAGAGAACAAACGAAGAGATTATGGTATACGAAACCACCTCAAAGTTATTCTTTCCAATCAATCCGTTGGGCTATTCCTATAAGTGTCACAAACAGCCCTAGAGTTCGTACTAGAATAACACCTTAAGACACAAATGAACCAAAACCCTAATGTCACCTAGATACTCCAATGTCACCTCAAGTATCCGCGGGTATGATTATACGATATGCATCACACAATCTCAGATTCATCTATTCAACCAACACATAGAACCTCAAAGAGTGCCCCAAAGTTTCTACCGGAGAATCATGATGAAAATGTGTGCCAAACCCTATGCATAGGTTCATGGGCGGAACCCACAAGTTGATGACCAAAACATACATCAAGTTGATCAATAGAATACCCCATTGTCACCACGGGTATCCCACGCAAGACATACATCAAGTGTTCTCAAATCCTTAAAGACTCAATCCGATAAGATAACTTCAAAGGGAAAACTCAATCCATTACAAGAGAGTAGAGGGGGAGAAACATCATAAGATCCAACTATAATAGCAAAGCTCGCGATACATCAAGATCGTACCACCTCAAGAACACGAGAGAGAGAGAGAGAGAGAGAGAGAGAGAGATCAAACACATAGCTACTGGTACATACCCTCAGCCTCGAGGGAGAACTATTCCCTCCTCGTCATGGAGAGCACCGGGATGATGAAGATGGCCACCGGACTTTTCTGCGATACTCTAAAACAAGGAAAAAAAACTGGCACTAGGCTTTGTTTTAGTAGGTTAGTCCCAAAAATAAAATAAAAGTGTATAATAAATCCCATAAACATCCAAAACAGATAATATAATAGCATGGAACAATAAAAAATTATAGATACGTTGGAGACGTATCAGCATCCCCAAGCTTAATTCCTACTCGTCCTCGAGTAGGTAAATGATAAAAACAGAATTTTTGATGTGGAATGCTACCTAACATATTTATCTATGTAATTCTCTTTATTGTGCAAAGAATATTCAGATCCATTAAATTTAAGACAAAAGTTTAATATTGACATAAAAATAATAATTCTTCAAGCATACTAACTAAGCAATTATGTTTCCTCAAAATAACATGGCCAAAGAAAGCTATCCCTACAAAATCATATAGTCTGGCTATGCTCCATCTTCACCACACAACGTATTTAAATCATGCACAACCCCGATGACAAGCCAAGCAATTGTTTCATACTTTTGATGTTCTCAAACTTTTTCAATCTTCACGCAATACATGAGCGTGAGCCATGGACATAGCACTATAGGTGGAATAGAATGGTGGTTGTGGAGAAGAAAAAAAGGAGAAGATAGTCTCACATCAACTAGGCGTATCAATGGGCTATGGAGATGCCCATTAATAGATATCAATGTGAGTGAGTAGGGATTGCCATGCAACGGATGCACTAGAGCTATAAGTATATGAAAGCTCAACAAAACGAACTAAGTGGGTGTGCATCCAACTCGCTTGCTCACGAAGACCTAGGGCACTTGAGGAGGCCCATTGTTGGAATATACAAGCCAAGTTCTATAATGAAAATTTCCCACTAGTATATGAAAGTGACAATACAAGAGACTCTCTATCATGAAGATCATGGTGCTACTTTGAAGCACAAGTGTGGAAAAAAGGATAGTAACATTGTCCCTTTTATTTTTTTAATTTTTTATTTGGCCTTTCTTTTTTTGGCCTCTTTTTTTTGTGTGTGGGGACAATGCTCCATTAATGATGATCATCACACTTCTATTTATTTACAACTCAATCATTACAACTCGATACTAGAACAAGGTATGACTCTATATGAATGCCTCCGGCGGTGTACCGGGATGTGCAATGATTCATGAGTGACATGTATGAAAGAATTATGAATGGTGGCTTTGCCACAAATACAATGTCAACTACATGATAATGCATAGCAATATGACAATGATGGAGCGTGTCATAATAAACGGAACGGTGGAAAGTTGCATGGCAATATATCTTGAAATGGCTATGGAAATGCCATGATAGGTAGGTATGGTGGGTGTTTTGAGGAAGGTAAATGGTGGGTTTAAGATACCGGCGAAAGTTGTGCGGTACTAGAGAGGCTAGCAATGGTGGAAGGGTGAGAGTGCGTATAATCCATGGACTCAACATTAACCATAAAGAACTCACATACTTATTGCAAAAATCTATTAGTTATCGAAACAAAGTACTACGCGCATGCTCCTAGGGGGATAGATTGGTAGGAAAAGACCATCGCTCGTCCTCGACCGCCACTCATAAGGAGGACAATCAATAAACAAATCATGCTCCGACTTCGTCACATAACGGTTCACCATACATGAATGCTACGGGAATCACAAACTTCAACACAAGTATTTCTCAAATTCACAACTACTCAACTAGCATGACTCTAATATCACCATCTCCATATCTCAAAACAATTATCAAGTATCAAACTTCTCTTAGTATTCAATGCACTTTATATGAAAGTTTTTATTATATCCCTCTTGGATGCCCATCATATTAGGACTAAATTCATAACCAAAGCAAATTACCATGCTGTTTAGGACTCTCAAAATAATATAAGTGAAGCATGAGAGTTCATCTATTTCCATAAAAGAAAACCACCACCATGCTCTAAAAAGATATAAGTGAAGCACTAGAGCAACAACAAACTACTCCAAAAGATATAAGTGAAGATCAATGAGTAGTCGAATAATTATGCAACTATATGAAGACTCTCTAACATTTAAGAATTTCAGATCTTTGTATTTTATTCAAGCAGCAAGCAAAACAAAATAAAATAAATTGACGCTCCAAGCAAAACACATATCATGTGGTGAATAAAAATATAGCTCCAAGTAAAGTTACCGATGAAAGAAGACGAAAGAGGGGATGCCTTCCGGGGCATCCCCAAGCTTAGGATCTTGGTTGTCCTTGAAAATTACCTTGGGGTGCCTTGGGAATTCCCAAGCTTAGGCTCTTTCCACTCCTTATTCCATAGTCCATAGAATCTTTACCCGAAACTTGAAAACTTCACAACACAAAACTTAACAGAAAACCCGTAAGCTCCGTTAACGAAAGAAAACAAAACACCACTTCAAGGTACTGTAATTAAGTCATTATTTATTTATATTTGTGTTAAACCTACTGTATTCCAACTTCTCTATGGTTTATAAACTCTTTTACTAGCCATAGATTCATCAAAATAAGTAAACAACACATGAAAAAACAGAATCTGTCAAAAACAGAACAGTCTGTAGTAATCTGTAACTAACACAAACTTCTGGAACCCGAAAAATTCCAAAATAAATTTCTGGACGTGAGGAATTTATCTATTAATCATCTGCAAAAATAATTAACCAAATATCACTCTCCAATAAAAAATGGCCGCAATTCTCGTGAGCGCTAAAGTTTCTGTTTTTTACAGCAAGATTAAAAAGACTTTCCCCAAGTCTTCCCAACGGTTCTACTTGGAACAAACTCTAATTAAACACAAAAAACACAACCAAAACAGAGGCTAGATAAATTATTTATTACTAAACAGGAACAAAAAGCAAGGAACAAAAATAAAGTTGGGTTGCCTCCCAACAAGCGCTATCGTTTAACGCCCCTAGCTAGGCATGATGATTTCAGTGATGCTCACATAGAAGATAAGAATTGAAACATAAAGGGAGCATCATGAAGAATATGACTAGCACATTTAAGTCTAACCCACTTCCTATGCATAGGTATTTTATGAGCAAACAACTTATGGGAACAATAATCAACTAGCATAGGTAGGCAAAACAAGCATAACTTTGAAACTTTAAGCACATACAGAGGAAACTTGATATTATTGCAATTCCTACAAGCATATATTCCTCCCTGATAATAATTTTCAGTAGAATCATGAATGAATTCAACAATATAACCAGCACCTAAAGCATTCTTTCCATGATCTACAAGCATAGAAAATTTACTACTCTCCACATAAGCAAGATTCTTCTCCTTCGAAATAGTGGGAGTATCATAAGAGACTCGAATACTATAAATTGTTTCCACATTAAAACAGTAATGTTCAGAAAAAGGGTAATCATAATCATGACAATGTTTATAAATATAATCATCACTACTTTTCATAGCATATGTATCATCACAATAAGTATCATAAGTAGCAACTTTGTTTTCATCATAATCGATTGAAACCTCTTCCAAGGTAGTGGAATCATTATTAAATAAAGTCATGACCTCTCCAAATCCGCTTTCATAATTATCACAATGATATTCAACATCCTCCAAAATAGTGGGATTACTACTTCCTAAAGTTCACACTCTCCCAAACCCACTTTCATCAATATAATCATCATAAGTAGGAGGCATGCTATCATTATAACAAATTTGCATATCAAAAGTTGGGAGACTACAAATATCATCTTCATTAAACGTAGCATCCCCAAGCTTGGGACAAACATTAATTGCAGCAAATATATTCTCAAAAACATCATCTTCATCAAACATAGCATCCTCAAGCTTGGGGCTTTTCATATTATAAGCATAACCACTCTCATCATTAATAGTATGGACACCTATAGTATAGCAATTATCATATTCTTCCAAGCAAGTGCCAAAAAGATTTTCAAGATCATAAGAAGTATCATTATCTTCCACAATTATATTTTCATGAGGCACAATAGTAATAGGAGCAGCATTATTTGGGGGAGATACCTTTTTACCTCTCTCCCTTTTCTTTTCTTCTTCACCACATCATGTGTGGGTTCAATCCTCTTTTTGGAGCTCCTTATTAATGAGATTGGTTAAATAGGAGGCTCTTCCTCATTACCTGATTCATCATAAGAAATAATAGGAGGGTATTGGGAAGTCTCTTCCCTTTCATTAGTATTTTCTCCATCTTCTATTTGTTTTCTTTTCTTTATGTAGTTGTCAATATAAGGATTTTCAATACAATTCACCGCACAATACATATAAATTTCCTCTAGATCAAAATGAAGAACTCTATCAAGGGCAAATTCTGGAATAACCTTAGTTATACATTTCATTTCTTCATAACCCAAGAGCAAACTAAGTTCATTATGATGTGCAAGGGAAATCAAGTCATCACAATTTTTGGACACGATATGATCATGAAACAATTTGTATTGGGTACTGAAATGATCATGTTCATTGCAAAGTTCACAAGTACGGCTAAGAAAATTTAATTTTTCAGCACAAACTTCTAGCCTTTCTTGCAACCATTTAGTTTCTAAATGCTCATGCGTCTTGCAATATCTATCTTGCCTATTTGGTGTGTACTTGCAAACCCAATGCACTCCACAAAAATTGACATGTTTATAGGAGACATTTTCATCATAACTAGTGCAATCAACTTGCATAGGAAGGTAAAACAAGGATAACTTTAAAACTTTAAGCACATAGAGAGGAAACCTGATATTATTGCAATTCCTATAAGCATATGTTCCTCCCTCATAATAATTTTCAGTAGCATCATGAATGAATTCAACAATATAACCAGCACCTAAAGCATTCTTTTCATGATCTACAATCATAGAAATTTTACTACTCTCCACATAGGCAAAATTCTTCTCATTCGGAATAGTGGGAGTATCATAAGAAACTCGAATACTATAAATTGTTTCCACATTAAAGGAGTAATGTTCAGAAAAAGGGTAATCACAATCGTGACAAGTTTCATAAATATAATCATCACTACTTTTTATAGCATAAGTTTCATCACAATAATCATCATAAGTAGCAACTTTGTTCTCATCATAATCAATCGGAACCTCTTCCAAGATAGTGGAATCATTACTAAATAAAGTCATGACCTCTCCAAATCCACTTTCATAATTATCATAATAAGATTCAACATCCTCCAAAATAGTGGGATCATTACTTCCTAAAGTTGGCACTCTTCAAAACCCACTTTCATCAATATAATCATCATAAGTAGGAGGTATGCTACCATGATTATAAATTTGCATATCAAAATTTGGGTGACTAAAAATATCATCTTCATTAAACGTAGCATCCCCAAGCTTGGGACAAACATTAATTGCAGCAAATATATTCTCAAAAACATCATATTCATCAAACATAGCATCCCCAAGCTTGGGCCTTTTCATATCATAAGCATAATCACTCTCATCATTAATAGTATGGATGGCACCAATAGTATAGCAATTATTATCATCATAATGAGTAATAGGAGCAACATCATTTGGGAGAGATACCTTTCTACCTTTGCTTCTCCGTCTTTTCTTTTTCTTCTTCACATCATCTGTGGGTTCAATCCTCTTTTTGGAGCTCCTTATTAATGAGATTGGTTGAATAGAAGGCTCCTCCCCATTACCTGATTCATCATAAGAAATAATAGGAGGATATTGGGAAGTATCTTCCCGTTCATTAGTATTCTCTTCATCCTCTATTTGTTTTCTTTTCTTTATGTAATTGGCAATATAAGGATTTTCAATGCAATTCACCGCACAATACATATAAATTTCCTCTAGATCAAAATTAAGAACTCTGTAAAGGGCAAATTCTGGAATAACCTTAGATATACGTTTCATTTCTTCATAACCCAAGAGCAAACTAAGTTCATTACGATGTGCAAGGGAAATCAAGCCATCACAATTTTTGGACACGATACGATCATGAAACAATTTGCATTGGGTACTAAAATGATCACGTTCATTGCAAAGTTCACAAGTAGGGCCAAGAAAGTTTAAATTTTCAGCACAAACATCTAGCCTTTCTTGCAACCATTTAGTTTCCAAATACTTATGCCTCTTGCAAAATCTATCTTCCCTATTTGGTATGTAAATGCAAACCCTATGCACTCCACAAAAATCGACATGCTTATAAGAGATATTTTCATCATGACTAGTGCAATCATCATTAGTACTATGGATATTCAAAGAATTCATACTGATAACATTGCAATCATGCTCATCATTCAAAGATTTAGAACCAAACATTTTATAGACTTATTCTTCTAGCACTTGAGCACAATTTTCCTTTCCATCATTCTCACGAAAGATATTAAAAAGATGAAGCGTATGAGGTAAACTCAATTCAATTTTTTTCTAATTTTCTTTTATAAACTAAACTAGTGCTAAAACAAGAAACAAAAATATTCGATTGCAAGATCTAAAGATATACCTTCAAGCACTAACCTCCCCGGCAACGACGCCAGAAAAGAGCTTCATGTCTACTACACAACCTTCTTCTTGTAGACGTTGTTGGGCCTCCAAGTGCAGAGGTTTGTAGGACAGTAGCAAATTTCCCTCAAGTGGATGACCTAAGGTTTATCAATCCGTGGGAGGCGTAGGATGAAGATGGTCTCTCTCAAACAACCCTGCAACCAAATAACAAAGAGTCTCTTGTGTCCCCAACACACCCAATACAATGGTAAATTTTATAGGTGCACTAGTTCGGTGAAGAGATGGTGATACAAGTGCAATATGGATGGCAGATAAAGGTTTTTGTAATCTGAAAATATAAAAACAGCAAGGTAACTAATGATAAAAGTGTGCACAAACGGTATTGCAATGCCTTGAAACAAGGCAGGGTTCATACTTTCACTAGTGCAAGTTCTCTCAACAATAATAACATAATTGGATCATATAACTATCCCTCAACATGCAACAAAGAGTAACTCCAAAGTCACTAATAGCGGAGAACAAATGAAGAGATTATGGTAGGGTACGGAACCACCTCAAGGTTATCCTTTCTGATCGATCTATTGAAGAGTCCGTAGTAAAATAACACGAAGCTATTCTTTCCGTTCAATCTATCATAGAGTTCATACTAGAATAACACCTTAAGACACAAATCAACCAAAACCCTATTGTCACCTAGATACTCCAATGTCACCTCAAGTATCCGTGGGTATGATTATACGATATGCATCATACAATCTCATATTCATCTATTCAGCCAACACAAAGAACTTCAAAGAGTGCCCCAAAGTTTCCACCAGAGAGTCAAGACGAAAACATGTGCCAACCCCTATGCATAAGTTCACGAGGTCATGGAACTCCCAAGTTGATCACCAAAACATACATCAAGTGGATCACGTGATATCCCATTGTCACCACAGATAAGCACATGCAAGACATACGTCAAGTGTTCTCAAATCCTTAAAGACTCAATCCGATAAGATAACTTCAAAGGGAAAACTCAATTCATCACAAGAGAGTAGAGGGGGAGAAACATCATATGATCCAACTATAATAGCAAAGCTCGCGATACATCAAGATCGTACCACCTGAAGAACACGAGAGAGAGAGAGAGATCAAACACATAGCCACTGGTACATACTCTCAGCCCCGAGGGTGAACTACTCCCTCCTCGTCATGGAGAGCACCGAGATGATGAAGATGGCCACCGGAGAGGGATTCCCCCCTCCGGCAGGGTGCCAGAACAGGTCTAGAGTGGTTTTCAGTGGCTACGGAGGCTTCTGGAGGTGGAACTCCTGATCTATTCTGCTCTTCGATGTTTGGGGGGTATATGGATATATATATATAGGAGGAAGAAGGACGTAAGTGGAGCAACGAGGGGCCCACGAGGGTGGAGGGCGGGCCCAAGGGGGGTGGGCACGCCCCCTGCCTCGTGGTTGCCTAGTTGCTTGCCTGACGTATACTCCAAGTCTCCTGGATTGCTTCCGTTGATAAAATCACGTTCCCGAAGGTTTCATTCTGTTTGGACTCCGTTTGATATTCCTTTTCATTGAAACCCTAAAATAGGCAAGAAAACAATAATTTGGGCCGGGCCTCCGGTTAATAAGTTAGTCCCAAAAATAATATAAAAGTGTAAAAATAAGCCCAAGAACATCCAAAATAGATAATATAATAGCATGGAACAGTCAAAAATGATAGATACGTTGGAGACGTATCAGTATTATCATAATAATCATCATAAGTAGCAACTTTGTTCTCATCGTAATCAATTGAAACCTCTTCCAAGATAGTGGAATCATTACTAAATAAAGTCATGACCTCTCCAAATCCACTTCTATAATTGTCACAATAAGATTCAACACCCTCCAAAATAGTGGGATCATTACTTCCTAAAGTTGACACTCTTCCAAACCCACTTCCATTAATATAAGCATCATAAATAGGAGGCATGCTATCATCATAGTAAATTTGCTCATCAAAACTTGGGAGACTAAAAATATCATCTTCATTAATCATAGCATCCCCAAGCTTGGGACAAACTTTAATTGCAGCAAATACATTTTCAAACATGTCATTCTCATCAAACATAGCATCCCCAAGCTTGGGCCTTTTCATATGATAAGCATAATCACTCTCATCATTAATAGTATGGATAGCACCAATAGTGTAACAATTATCATCATCACGATGAGTAATGGGAGCAACATCACTTGGGAGGGATACATTTTTACCTTTGCTTCTCCGTCTTTTCTTTTTCTTCTTCACATCATCTGTGGGTTCAATCCTCTTTTTGGAGCTCCTTATTAATGAGATTGGTTGAATAGAAGGCTCCTCCCCATTACCTGATTCATCATAAGAAATAATAGGAGGATATTGGGAAGTATCTTCCCGTTCATTAGTATTCTCTTCATCCTCTATTTGTTTTCTTTTCTTTATGTAATTGGCAATATAAGGATTTTCAATGCAATTCACCGCACAATACATATAAATTTCCTCTAGATCAAAATTAAGAAATCTATCAAGATTAAATTTTGGAATACCCTCAGTTATACGTTTCATTTCTTCATACCCCAAAAGAAGACTAAGCTCTTTATGATGCTCAAGGGTAATCAAGTTATCACAATTTTTGGACACGATTTGATCATGAAACAAATAGCATTGGAGCTTTAAATGACCATGTTCATTGCAAAGTTCACAAGGATGGCGATAAATATTGAATCTTTCACCACAATAATCTAGCCTTCCTTGCAACCATTTAGTTTCCAAATACTTATGCCTCTTGCAAAATCTATCTTCCCTATTTGGTGTGTGCTTGCAAGCTCTATGTATTCCATAAAAGTTGACATTCTTATAAGAGACATTTTTCATCATGACTAGTGCAATCATCATTAGTACTATGGATATTCAAAGAGTTCATACTAATAACATTGCAATCATGCTCATCATTCAAAGGTTTAGTGCCACACATTCTAATGCATTCTTCTTCTAACACTTTGGCACAATTATCGGAATCCTTATTTTTATGAAAGATATTAAAAGGATGAAGCATATGAGGTACCCTCAATTGCATTTTTTTTAGTTTTCTTTTATAAACTAAACTAGTAATGAAACAAGAAACAAAAAGATTTGATTGCAAGATCTAAATATATACCTTCAAGAACTCACCTCCCTGGCAACGGCGCCAGAAAAGAGCTTGATGTCTACTACACAACCTTCTTTTTGTAGACGTTGTTGGGCCTCCAAGTGCAGAGGTTTGTATGACAGTAGCAAATTTCCCTCAAGTGGATGACCTAAGGTTTATCAATCTGTGGGAGGCGTAGGATGAAGATGGTCTCTCTCAAGTAACCCTGCAACCAAATAACAAAGAGTCTCTTGTGTACCCAACACACCCAAAACAACGGTAAATTGTATAGGTGCACTAGTTCGGTGAATAGATGGTGATACAAGTGCAATATGGATGGCAGATAATGGTTTTGTAATCTGAAAATATAAAAATAGCAAGGTAGCAAGTGGTAAAAGTGAGCACAAATAGTATTGCAATGCTAGGAAACAAGGCCTAGGGTTCATACTTTCACTAGTGCAAGTTCTTCAACAATAATAACATAATTGGATCATATAACTATCCCTCAACATGCAACAAAGAGTCACTCCAAAGTCACTAATAGCAGAGAACAAACGAAGAGATTATTGTAGGGTACGAAACCACCTCAAAGTTATTCTTTCCGATCAATCCGTTGGGCTATTTGTATAAGTGTCACAAACAGCCCTAGAGTTTGTAGTAAAATAACACCTTAAGACGCAGATCAACCAAAACCCTAATGTCACCTAGATACTCCAATGTCACCTCAAGTATCCATGGGCATGATTATACGATATGCATCACACAATCTCAGATTCATCTATTCAACCAACACAAAGAACTTCAAAGAATGCCCCAAAGTTTCTATCGAAGAGTTAAGACGAAAACGTGTGCCAACCCCTATGCACAAGTTCACGAGGTCACGGAACTCGCAAGTTGATCACCAAAACATACGTCAAGTGGATCACGTGATATCCCATTGTCACCACAGATAAGCACATGCAAGACATATATCAAGTGTCTCAAATCCTTAAAGACTCAATCCGATAAGATAACTTCAAAGGTAAAACCCAATTCATCACAAGAGAGTAGAGGGGGAGAAACATCGTAAGATCCAATATAATAGAAAAGCTCGCGTACATCAAGATCGTGCCGACTCAAGAACACGAGAGAGAGAGAGAGATCAAACACATAGCTACTGGTACATTCCCTCAGCCCCGAAGGTGAACTACTCCCTCCTCGTCATGGAGAGCGCCGGGATGATGAACATGGACACTGGAGAGGGATTCCCCCCTTCGGCAGGGTGCCGGAATGGGCCTAGATTGGTTTTCGGGGGCTACGAAGGCTTCTGGCGGCGGAACTCCCAATCTAGGTTTCTTTCTGGAAGTTTTGGGTTATATAAGAGGTGTTGGAGTTGGGAACAAGGCAGGGGGTCTCCGGGCTGTCCACGAGGCAGGGAGGCACGCCCAGGGGGGTGGGCGCGCCCCTACCCTCGGGGGCAGCCCGGGACTCTTCTGGCCCAACTCTTTACTCCGTCTGCTTCTTCTGGTCCAAAAATAAGTTCCATGAGGTTTCAGGTCAATTGGACTCTGTTTGGTTTTCCTTTTCTACGATACTCAAAAACAAGGAAAAAACAGAAACTGGCACTGGGCTCTAGGTTAATAGATTAGTCCCAAAAATCATATAAAATAGCATATAAATGCATATAAAACATCCAAGGTTGATAATATAATAGCATGGAACAATCAAAAATTATAGATACGTTGGAGACGTATCACCCACAAAAGTTAGAAAAATGTGAAGCCTTTGCGCGTGTGAGAGGACCTGGTGCGTTGATGTCACCGATGATTTTCTCAATCTGCACTTCATTAGCAACGCGGGGATGAGCGGGTTGACGACGTTGAGTGGGCTCAACATTTTCTTCGGAACCATTTTCCTCAGGTGCACCAGCATGATGTTCTTCACGATCTGGAATGACTTCTTCAGCAGATTCTTCGATAGGAATGACATCCTCTGTAGCCTTGAACTTGATGGATTCCTCAGGTGACATTTCATCTAGCACAGGAGGTAGGTGCTCTCTTTGCGAGCCATTAGTTTCATCGAACCGCACATCTACAGTTTCAACAACCTTGTGGTGAACGGTGTTGAAGACTCTGTAGGTGTGCGAGTCCTTTCCGTAACCATGCATAAAACCTTCATGTGCTTTTGGTGCAAATTTAGAATTGTGATGAGGATCTCTAATCCAACATTTAGCACCGAAGAATCTGAAATAACTCACATTGGGTTTCTTGTCAGTGAGGAGTTCATATGAGGTCTTTTTGAAAAATTTGTGAAGATATACCCTGTTGATAATGTGGCACGCAGTATCAATTGCCTCAGGCCAAAAGTGACGAGGCATCTTCTATTAATCAAGCATTGTGCGAGTGATCTCAATAAGAGTCCTATTCTTGCGCTCCATGACGCCATTATGGTGAGGAGTATAAGGAGCATATAACTCATGAGTAATACCAAGTTCATCAAGATAGTCATCAAGACCAGTATTCTTGAACTCGGTCACATTGTCACTTCTGATGTGCTTAATCTTCACACCAAAGTTGGCTAAAGCCCTCGAGGAAAATCGTTTGAAGACTTCCTGCACTTCAGTTTTGTAAGTGATGGTATGCACCCATGTGTAACGAGAATAGTCATCAATAATAATAAAGCCATATAAAGATGCATCATTTAGTGAATGTGGCATAATGAGTAGGGCCAAAGAGATCCATGTGAAGAAATTCAAATGGACGAGTGGTAGTCATGATAGTCTTTGAGGGATGCTTGGCCTTGGTCATCTTTCCAGCTTCACAAGCTCCACACAGGTGGTCATTGAGGAATTTGACACCCTCGATGCCAATGACATGCTTCTTGTTTGCGAGCGTGTGCAAGTTCCTCATGCCAACATGACCAAGTCGTCGATGCCATAACCAACCTTCTGAAGCTTTTGCAAATAGACATGTGGCAGGTTTTGTGGTCCTGTAGAGAAATCAACAATATACAAGTCTCCTCTCCTAAAGCCTTCAAAGACTTTGGAATGGTAAGCTTCCATGATCACAACACAATGATACTTGCGAAATACAACAACCGTATCAAGATCACAAAGCATTGAGACAGACATGAGGTTGAATCCTAAGGACTCGACAAGCATGACTTTGTCCATGTGTCGATCCTTTGAGATCACAAAGCTACCTAGACCCAATACCTTGCTTTTGCCGTTGTCGGCATAGGTGATATGCTTCAGATGCGATGGAGATAAAGCAGTGTCCATCAATAAGTTCCTGTCACCAGTCATGTGATTTGTACATCCACTATCGAGGACACACTCAGTGGCTTTGGGTTGATCATCCTGCAGATGAATTAGTGCATCTTACGAACTCATATACTTCGTCAGTGAAGAATATGACATCAAATTCATCACATCAATTTCATCAAGCAATAGAACAGATATAGCAGTATGAGGACGTGAGAAATGAAAATTCATTTTTTCATGATTAGCTTGCGTCCTTTCAAGCATATTTAGGTCTCCAGCAAATTCTTCAGACGTTTAAGTTCGTCTGGAGACCTGACCCTGCATAAGAGATTAGTGCTTTTTCTTCACCACCCACATTTGGAGGGGTGGCAAAGAGTTCATCATTCTACGCGCTCCATACGGGAAAGGTGGCATAGAAGCCAATCCACTTCGTTTCACAGAAGAGGGGTTAGAGTAAGCATATGAATAAGCAGAGAAATTCTTCGAGGACTTATGAACATACACTACAAAAAAATACACTTCCGTGATGATACGTGTTTGTCACAGTAGGTCGCGTTTTCTGTCATGCATGTACATCCATGACGATTTTATGACAGAATCAAGATAGTCATACCTGTGCTGTCATAGAAGTGTTCCATGACATTACCAAAATTATCATCACGGAAGTGTCCACTTCCATGACGATAAATCGCGCGTCACAGAAGTGCTTTCGTCAAGGGGGACCCACACGTGGCATCCACCGTAACGGAACCCCGTTAAGCTATCGGGTCAGGTTTTGGATCCGATAACCCGTTAACAGCCCCGACCAATGGGGATTTTCCACGTGTAAAATCATCATTGGCTGGAGGAAACACGTGTCGGCTCATCGCTGGGACAGATGTCATCCACTCATTGGACAAAAGGCGCCTATGATACGTCGACACATGGCACAACCCAACAGAGGCCCATTCTTGTGAAAAGGCCGGCCCGTTTGACTTGGTCAAAAGGTGGCGGGCCGGCCCATGGAAAGCTTGTTAACGGCCTATTCACATATAGCCCATTTACAGCCCACTAACCCAAGGCCCGTTACGCCCTATTCGAATTAGGCCCAGTAGCATCATCTGGGCCATCCAATATGATTCCAGCCCATTTTCACTTCTGGCCCATGTACGGCCCATGACGTCTTTCGGCCCATATGAGGCCCTATGTAACTCTTGGCCTATTAACGGCCCGTGGTGAAACTGACCCGTAATGAACAGTGTATCACTTTACACCCATTAACGGCCCATGGTGAAACTGGCCCATAAAGAACAGTGTATCACTTTATACCCATTAACGGCCCGTTATTCCATTGGGCCGTTTCCAGCCCATGTTATCTTTCGTCCTTCTTAGAGCCCATTTATTCTTGGGCTATTTTCCAGCATTCTTTTACTTACGGCCCGTTACTGTCATTTTCTGCTTATGGGCCAAATTCAGCCCATGGTTACAGTCAGCCCGTTTGTGGTCCGTTAATACATTGGGCTGTTTTCATAGCGTCATCAAATACGGCCTATTAACGATGGCCCGTTATGGTCGGCCCATGAATGGACGATTCCAACTCTAGCCCTTTTACGGCTAGAATGCGGTCTGTTTGGCCCCATACGGCCCGTATAAGGCCCATTGATGATACGACCCATAGAAGGCCCATTGTTTCTACGACCGTAGAAGGCCCATTATTTCTATGGCCCATAGAAGGCCCACTGTTTATGCGGCCCGTAGAAGGCCCACTGTTTCTATGGCCCGTAGGAGGCCCAGTGTCACTACATTAAATATTAGCCCATGGTTATTGTGGCCTAGTTTTAAAAAGTAGGTTATTGCAGCCACTAGCAAACCATAGAAAAAGAACTGCACTGACTACAAGCAAACAAATAAACAAGACAGCAATGAAATAAATAAGCAAGCAACTTACATTAGGCTATCACGGCTATTACACATATTACATCCACTGGGCATCAAAGTTCGCCACCAGTGCAAATATAGGGAAGACAACAACATATAAACGCCGCAGCAAAACAAGTCCAGAACCGAAACCACTTTAGAAGAGCTCAAGAAACAATATCCTGGGTACCCATAATGCTGGCAAGATGCTTAGCAAGCTTATTAACTTTCTCTTGTTTGGCGCTTAAGTCCTCCAGCGCTTGTTGTTGCACCAGAAAGTATGCATCTGAATTCTGCAGGGACTTCCTCAGTCCTTCGGCATCATGTCGCATAACATCTGATCGATGTCTTTCAACTTGAAGTTGAGACTCAAGAAGCCGAACTAATTCAGGCAACGAGTTCGAAGAGCTGGTGCCAGCAGTGGTAGCCAGTAACTCGAACACTACATCAAGACAGGACATTGGGGTTGTCTCAGTGTCTTCAATATAGTTTTTATCAGCTTTCTTGGAGACCAACAGGGATGTCTCACTATCTTGAACCTTATCTGCATTACTTCCTTTACCATTGCATAATAGGGTACTCTTCTCCAATATTTTATCCGCGTTCTAAAAGAGAAACAAACAAACACATCTCAGGTTTACAATGTAGTATATGAAACTCATTTTGGTAAACCAGTTCGGTAGTAAGGTGGACAGGATAACAGCATGAAACAAACATATATCTATGTAGTATGGTCACTGTATGGTCTATATCATTCTAGTTTATGTTGCCAAATCAAGATAGATACAATTCGAATCATATCTATTTAAGACAAAGCAGCATAGACAGAATATAAGTGTGGGAAACTACACAACAATAACAACACTTGTAATTTGCATGGCATGAGAACATAACTATTTATTCAATTGAAACCGAAATCAACATAGAGCAAGTTACAACAGCAAACAACCAAACATGTTAAAGAAACAGGTTTAAAGCATACCTGTTGCGCCATTGGAGTTTCAATTGCATCCTTCAAATTTGAAATTAGTTGGTATCAGTAAATACAGTGATGCAAGAGCAAAGTAGTATGAACCATAGCTACGGAACCTGACCCGAGAACAATTCTTCTTCTGCTTTAAGCGTTGACTTCGGGTTCGGAGTGGTGGTCCTCGTGATTTGGGCGCTGCAGTTGCCTTACTAACTGCTCGTGTTTGGGTGCTCTGTGGTGGAGACGGTGCTGTGTCAACGGGAACTGGGTTTCTATTTGCTGGGGTTGGGGTTAGAAGGGGTGTAGCTAGTTCTCTGTCCAACTGGGTAGGGGTACAATCTGCATGAGTGTGGGTTATGTGTGGTGGGGATGGTTCTTGGGCAAGTACACCCGTGGTTCTATCTGCATCGATAGGTAGCACGATCTTTTCTGAAGACCATGTTTTTACTCCCACAGATACTGCCATCAGTCCCTCCAATTGAAATGGCTGATAAAGAAGAAAAGTAATTGAATGTACAGACATTGTAAGATAGATAGGTGCAATGGATAGTAGGGAAGAAAACAGGGCATGAAATAATTCACATTTATGTTGTCTAAGCAAACAGAATAGCAGGACGTAATTTCACATAGATGATGGCTAATTAAACAGGATAGGATGACACAGTTTCACATGTATGATAGCTAACTAAACATGATAGAATGACATACTTCAAAATATGATGACTATGTAAACATGATGACATGATATAATTATACGATGTGTCTATTAAAGTGGTTGGCATGCCATAAATCACAAACATGCCGTCGATGGAAACATGATGGCATGATATAATTCACTGATAGAATGACATAATTTAAAATATGATGACTATGTAAACATGATGAGATAATATAACTATATTATGTCTTTAGGGTCAATATGGAAATTCTTTCAGAGGTTTTCCCTTACTTTGTCCGTGTCAATTTGGCATGCCATAATTCAGATACATGCTGTCTATGTAAACATCATGGCATGACATAATTCAAATATATGATTTATATACTAAGGAAGTGAGCAGAGGGCAATCACATATATGATGTGTCAACAAAGGAGATGGCATTCAATATTGTGTATATGATGTAAAAACTAAGCATTGCAATACAACATATGCATTATATGAGTAATATAACCCTGCCAAGTTTGAGCATACACCTCAGGGGGATAATAGGACTGTTCATCTACCTCTGAATCCTCCTCTGAAGAGCTATCTGTAACCAACAAGATATCTGCTTCAGCAGGTAGCATTGTCTGCTCCGAAGACCTTGTTTTCACTCCAGATTTCTCCATCACCAATTCAAATGGCTGATGCACAGGAAGAGCAGTTGAATATACAAACATTGTCGATAAAAGCAATGAGAAATACAAAAAAAGGATGGCATGATATAATTCACATATATGACGCTTGCCTAAACAGCATGGCATTGCATAATTCACATACATAATGCCTTGCAACAAGATAACATTGCATAATTCACATATATAATGTCTTGCAACAAGATGGCATTGCATAATTCACATATATGGTAATTAGACACTAAACAGGTAGCATTCACACAAAGCATGTCTAAACTAAGCAAATGACATAGCAATGCAAGATACCATACGCACGATATGAGCAACATAACCCTGCCAAGTTAGGGCATGCACCTCGGGGGGGGGGGGATATGACTGGTCATCTGTCTCTGAATCCTCCTCTGAGGAGCTATCGGTAACCAGCAAGACATGCGCTTCGTCAGATAGCATTGTCTGCTGTGAAGACCTTGTTTCCACTCCAGATTTTCCATGACCGTGCCGAATGGATGATGCACAGGAAGAGTAATTGAATGTACTAAAATTGTTGACAAATTTAACACGTAATAAAAAATGATGGCATGATATAATTCACATATAAGATGACTGGCTAACCAGGGTGGCATTGTAAAATTCACATATATGATGCCTAGCTAGACAAGATGGCATTGCATGATTCACATATACGATAAAGAAACTAAATAGATGGCATTGACACAAAGCATGTCTAAACTAAGCAGATGACATCTTTAATGTATACAATAAGCAATGCAAGGCACCATATGCATGATATTACCAACATCAGCATGCCAAGTTAGAGCGAAGACCTCATGGGGTAAATAGGAGTGGTCTTCTCCTTCTGAATCCCCCTCAGAACAGTTATCTTCCTCTTGATTATGATCCGAAATGGGTGGAGGGGGGCTGCCTTTGCCCCCACCATGGAACGACGTCTGCATGAAATTTTATTGCCACGCAAGGCTCGTCTCTTTTGCTCTACATGATCAGTTCCATTGTGTACAATAACTGGCATGCATAGGAATAAAACATAGTGAGATTATGTAAGGAGTGAATGCACAAATCCAGAGTGATGGTAGAAAACTGTGGATAGACCCAAAACCAATGATAGCAGGCAGATAATAGTGATACGTCTCCAACATATCTATAATTTTTGATTCCTCCATGCTATATTATCTACTATTTTGAATGTTTATGGTCTTTATTATACACTTTTATATCATTTTTGGGACTAACCTATTAACCCAGAGCCCAGTGCCAGTTTCTGTTTTTACCTTGTTTTAGGGTTTCGAAGAAAAGGAAAATCAAACGGAGTCCAATTGAACTGAAACTTCACGAAACTCATTTTTGGAAGGAAAGAAGCCCAGAAGACTTGAAGTGCACGTAAGGGAAGCTTCGAGGAGGCCACGAGGTATGGGCGTGCCCTCCACCCTCGTGGGCCCCTCGTGGCCCCCTTGACGTATTTCTTCCGCCTATATATCTACATATACCCTAAAACTTCCAAGGAACACAATAGACCGGGCGTTCCGCCGCCAGAAGCCTCCGTAGCCACCGAAAGCCATTCTAGACCCGTTCCGGCACCCTGCCGGAGGGGGCAATCCCTCTCCGGTGGCCATCTTCATCATCCCGGTGCTCTCCATGACGAGGAAGGAGTAGTTCTCCCTTGGGGCTGAGGGTATGTACCAGTAGCTATGTGTTTGATCTCTCTCTCTCTCTCTCTCTCGTGTTCTTGATTTGACACGATCTTGATGTATTGCGAGCTTTGCTATCATAGTTGGATCTTATGTTTCTCCTCCCCCTCTACTCTCTTGTAATGAATTGAGTTTCCCCTTTGAAGTTATCTTATCGGATTGAGTCTTTAAAGATTTGAGAACACTTGATGTATGTCTTCCCGTGCGTATCTATGGTGACAATGGGATACCACGTGATTCACTTGATGTATGTTTTGGTGATCAACTTGTGGGTTCCGCCCATGAACCTATGCATAGGGGTTGGCACACGTTTTCGTCGTGATTCTCCGGTAGAACTATGGGGCACTCTTTGAGGTCCTTTGTGTTGGTTGAATAGATGAATCTGAGATTGTGCGATGCATATCATATAATCATACCCACGGATACTTGAGGTGACATTGGAGTATCTAGGTGACATTAGGGTTTTGATTGATTTGTGTCTTAAGGTGTTATTCTAGTACGAACTCTAGGGCTGTTTGTGACACTTATAGGAATAGCCCAACATATTGATTGGAAAGAATAACTTTGAGGTGGTTTCGTACCCTACCATAATCTCTTCGTTCGTTCTCAACTATTAGTGACTTTGGAGTGACTCTTTGTTGCATGTTGAGGGATAGTTATGTGATCCAATTATGTTAGTATTGTTGAGGGAACTTGCACTAGCGAAAGTATGAACCCTAGGCCTTGTTTCAACGCATTGCAATACCATTTACGCTCAGTTTTATCATTAGTTACCTTGCTGTTTTTATATTTTCAGATTACAAAAAATATTATCTACTATCCATATTGCACTTGTATCACCATCTCTTCGCTGAACTAGTGCACCTATACAATTTATCATTGTATTGGGTGTGTTGGGGACACAAGAGACTCTTTGTTATTTGGTTGCAGGGTTGCTTGAGAGAGACCATCTTCATCCTACGCCTCCTATGGATTGATAAACCTTAGGTCATCCACTCGAGGGAAATTTTCTACTGTCCTACAAACCTCTGCACTTGGAGGCCCAACAACGTCTACAAGAAGAAGGTTGTGTAGTAGACATGAAGCTCTTTTCTGGCGCCGTTGCCGGGGAGGTCAGTGCTTGAAGGTTTATCTTTAGATCTTGCAATCGAGTCTTTTAGTTTCTTGTTTTAGCACTAGTTTAGTTTATAAAAGAAAATTACAAAAAATGTAATTGAGTCTTCCTCATACGCTTCATCTTTTTAATATCTTTCGTGAGTATGATGGAAAGGAAAATTGTGCCAAAGTGTTAGAAGAAGAATGCATTAGAATGTTTGGCACTAAATATTTGAATGATGAGCATGATTGCAATGTTGTTAGTATGAATTCCTTGAATATCCATGATGCTAATGATATGCAAAGCCACAAGCTTGGGGAAGCTATGTTTGATGAAGATGATATTTTTTGTCCCCCATGTTTTGATGAGAAAATTTATTATGATGAAAGCATGCCTCCTATTTATGATGATTATATTGATAAAAGTGGATTTGGAGAGGTCATGACTTTATTTTGTGATGAATCCACTATTCCGGAAGAGGTTCCAATTGATTATGAGAACAAAGTTGCTATCTATGATGATTATTGTGATGACTTGTATGCTATAAAGAATAATGATAACCATGAAACTTGTCATCATGATTTTAGTTTTCAATTGGATTATGCCTCACACGATAGTTATTCCGTTGAGTTTGCTCCCACTACTATTCATGAGAAGAAATTTGCTTATGTGGAGAGTAATAAAATTTATATGCTTGTAGATCATGAAAAAAAATGCTTTACATGATAGTTATATTGTTGAATTCATTCATGATGCTACTGAAAATTATTATGAGGGAGGAATATATACTTGTAGTAATTGCAATAATATCAAGTTTCCTCTCTATGTGCTTAAAGTTTTGAAGTTATGCTTGTTTTGCCTTCCTATGCTAGTTGATTATTGTTCCTATAAGTTGTTTTCTCAAAAAAATCCCTATGCATAGGAAGTGGGTTAGACTTAAATGTGCTAGTCATATTCTTCATGATGCTCTCTTTATGTTACAATTCTTATCTTTTATGTGAGCATCATTGAAATCATCATGCCTAGCTAGGGGCGTTAAACGATAACGCTTGTTGGGAGGCAACCCAATTTTATTTTAGTTCCTTGATTTTTGCTCCTGTTTAGTAATAAATAATTCATCTAGCCTCTGTTTAGATGTGGTTTTTTGCTTTTAATTAGTGTTTGTGCCAAGTAGAACCTTTGGGAAGACTTGGGGAAAGTCTTTGCGATCATGCTGTAAAAAACAGAAACTTTAGCGCTCACGAGATTTGCTGCCATTTTTATTTGGAAAGTGCTATTTAGTTAATTCGTTTTGCAGATGATTCATAGATAAATTCCCCAGGTCCAGAGATTTATTTGAAAATTTTATGAGTTCCAGAAGTATACGTTTGATCCAGATTACTACAGACTGTTCTGTTTTTGACAGATTCTGTTTTTCGTGTGTTGTTTGCTTATTTTGATGAATCTATGGCTAGTAAAAGAGTTTATAAACCATAGAGAAGTTGGAATACAGTAAGTTTATCACCAATATAAATAAATAATGAGTTCATTACAGTACCTTGAAGTGATGATTTATTTTCTTATACTAACGGAGCTTACGAGTTTTCTGTTAAGTTTTGTGTTGTGAATTTTCAAGTTTTGGGTAACGATTCGATGGACTATGGAATAAGGAGTGGCAAGAGCCTAAGATTGGGTATGCCCAAGGCACCCCAAGGTAATATTCAAGGATAGCCAAGAGCCTAAGCTTGGGGATGCCCCGTAAGGCATCCCCTGTTTCGTCTTCATTCATCGGTAACTTTACTTGGAGCTATATTTTTATTTACCACATGATATGTGTTTTTCTTGGAGCATAATTTTGTTTTCTTTAATTTTTCTTGCTGTTTGAATAAAATACCAAGATCTGAAATTATTAAATGTTAGAGAGTCTTCACATAGTTGCATAATTATTCGACTACTCATTGATCTTCACTTAAATCTTTCGGAGTAGTTTGTCATTTGCTCTAGTGCTTCACTTATATCTTTTAGAGCATGATGGTAGTTTAATTTTGAAGAAATAGATGAACTCTCATGCTTCAGTTAGATTATTTTGAGACTCTTAAATAGCATGGTAATTTGCTTAAAATCCTAATATGCTAGGTATCCAAGAATAGTAAAAACTTTCACATAGAGTATTGAATACTAAGAGAAGTTTGATGCTTGATGATTGTTTTGAGATATGGAGATGGTGATATTAGAGTCATGCTAGTTGAGTAGTTGTGAATTTGAGAAATACTTCTGTTGAAGTTTATGATTCCCGTAGCATGCACATATGGTGAACCGTTATGTGATGAAGTCGGAGCATGATTTATTTATTGATTGTCTTCCTTATGAGTGGCGGTCGGGGACGAGCGATGGTCTTTTCCTACCAATCTATCCCCCTAGGAGCATGCGCGTAATACTTTGCTTTGATAACTTGTAGATTTTTGCAATAAGTATATGAGTTCTTTATGACTAATGTCGAGTCCATGCATTATACGCACTCTCACCCTTCCACCTTTGCTAGCCTCTCTAATACCGCGCACCTTTCGCCGGTATCATACACCCACCATATACCTTCCTCAAAACAGCCACCATACCTACCTATTATGGCATTTCCATAGCCATTCCGAGATATATTGCCATGCAACTTTCCACCGTTCCGTTATTATGACACGCTCCATCATTGTCATATTGCTTTGCATGATCATGTAGTTGACATCGTATTTGTGGCAAAGCCACCGTTCATAATTCTTCCATACATGTCACTCTTGAGTCATTGCACATCCCGGTACACCGCCGGAGGCATTCATATAGAGTTATATCTTGTTCTAAGAATCGAGTTGTAATTCTTGAGTTGTAAGTAAATAAAAGTGTGATGATCATCATTATTAGAGCATTGTCCCAGTGAGGAAAGGATGATGGAGACTATGATTCCCCCACAAGTCGGGATGAGACTCCGGATGAAAATAAATAAATAAATAATGCCAAAGAAGCCCAACTAAAAAGAAAGAGAAAAGAGGCCATAAAAAAAGAGAAGGCCCAAATAAAAAAATAAAAAAAGGAGAGAAAAAGAGAGATGGGGCAATGCAACTATCCTTTTACCACACTTGTGCTTCAGAGTAGCACCATGATCTTCATGATAGAGAGTCTCCTATGTTGTCACTTTCATATACTAGTGGGAATTTTTCATTATAGAACTTGGCTTGTATATTCCAATGATGGGCTTCCTCAAATTGCCCTAGGTCTTCGTGAGCAAGCGAGTTGGATGCACACCCACTAGTTTCTTTGTTGAGCTTTCATATACTTATAGCTCTAGTGCATCCGCTGCATGGCAATCCCTACTCACTCACATTGATATCTATTGATGGGCATCTCCATAGCCATTGATACGCCTAGTTGATGTGAGACTATCTTCTCCTTTTTGTCTTCTCCACAACCACCATTCTATTCCACCTATAGTGCTATGTCCATGGCTCACGCTCATGTATTGCGTGAAGATTGAAAAAGTTTGAGAACATCAAAAGTATGAAACAATTGCTTGGCTTGTCATCGGGGTTGTGCATGATTTAAATATTGTGTGTGGTGAAGATAGAGCATAGCCAGACTATATGATTTTGTAGGGATAGCTTTCTTTGGCCATGTTATTTTGAGAAGACATGATTTCTTAGTTAGTATGCTTGAAGTATTATTGTTTTTATGTCGATATTAAACTTTTGTCTTGAATCTTATGGATCTGAATATTCATGCCACAATTAAGAAGAATTACATTGAAATTATGCCAAGTAGCACTCCACATCAAAAGTTCTATTTTTATCATTTACCTACTCGAGGACGAGCAGGAATTAAGCTTCGGGATGCTGATACGTCTCCAACGTATCTATAATTTTTCATTGCTACATGCTATATTATCTACCGTTTGAATGTTTATGGGCTTTATTATACACTTTTATATCATTTTTGGGACTAACCTATTAACCCAGAGACCAGTGCCAGTTTCTGTTTTTACCTTGTTTTAGGGTTTCGAAGAAAAGGAAAATCAAACGGAGTCCAATTGAACAGAATCTTCACGGAACTCATTTTTGGAAGGAAAGAAGCCCAAAAGACTTGAAGTGCACGCAAGGGAAGCTTCGAGGAGGCCACGAGGTAGGGGGCGCGCCCACCCCCCTAGGGTGCGCCCTCCACCCTCGTGGGCCCCTCGTGACCCCCCTCACGTACTTATTCCTCCTACATATCTCCATATACCCTAAAACTTCCAGGGAACACAACAGATCGGGAGTTCCGCCGCCAGAAGCCTCCGTAGCCACCGAAAGCCAATCTAGACCCGTTCCGGCACCCTGCCGGAGGGGGCAATCCATCTCCGGTGTCCATCTTCATCATCCCGGTGCTCTCCATGATGAGGAGGGAGTAGTTTTCCCTCGGGGCTGAGGGTATGTACCAGTAGCTATGTGTTTGATCTCTCTCTCTCTCTCATGTTTTTGATTTGGCATGATCTTGATGTATCGCGAGCTTTGCTATCATAGTTGGATCTTATGTTTCTCCTCCCCCTCTACTCTCTTGTAATGAATTGAGTTTCCCCTTTGAAGTTATCTTATCTGATTGAGTCTTTAAATTTTTGAGAACACTTGATGTATGTCTTGCCGTGCGTATCTGTGGTGACAATGGGATACCGCGTGATTCACTTGATGTATGTTTTGGTGATCAACTTGCGGGTTCCGCCCATGAACCTATGCATAGGGGTTGGCACACGTTTTCGTCATGATTCTCCGGTAGAACTTTGGGGCACTCTTTGAGGTCCTTTGTGTTGGTTGAATAGATGAATCTGAGATTGTGTGATGCATATCATATAATCACACCCACGGATACTTGAGGTGACATTGGAGTATCTAGGTGACATTAGGGTTTTGATTGATTTGTGTCTTAAGGTGTTATTCTATTACGAACTCTAGGGCTGTTTGTGACACTTATAGGAATAGCCCAACGGTTTGATTGGAAAGAATAACTTTGAGGTGGTTTCGTACCCTACCATAATCTCTTCGTTCGTTCTCCGCTATTAGTGACTTTGGAGTGACTCTTTGTTGCATGTTGAGGGATAGTTATGTGATCCAATTATGTTAGTATTGTTGAGGGAACCTGCACTAGCGAAAGTATGAACCCTAGGCCTTGTTTCAACGCATTGCAATACTGTTTATGCTCACTTTTATCATTAGTTACCTTGCTGTTTTTATATTTTCAGATTACAAAAACTATTATCTACTATCCATATTGCACTTGCATCACCATCTCTTCGCCGAACTAGTGCACCTATACAATTTACCATTGTATTGGGTGTGTTGGGGACACAAGAGACTCTTTGTTATTTGGTTGCAGGGTTGCTTGAGAGAGACCATCTTCATCCTACGCCTCCTACGGATTGATAAACCTTAGGTTATCCACTTGAGGGAAATTTGCTACTGTCCTATAAACCTCTGCACTTGGAGGCCCAACAATGTCTATAAGAAGAAGGTTGTGTAGTAGACATCAAATAGCTTTAGTTAAAAAATACAGATAATGGCTCCTTTAATGTTTGTTTGCACCCAACATGAAACTCATATTAGACACCGAAGATTAACCAGATAGTAGACAGATAGTACTGATTGCTTCTCCAATATGTACCCCACAACCATTTAAAAACTCAAGTTTTAGCATTAGTTTGGACCCGACTCGGAGTCTAATAGATGAACACGACGACAATGTAGCATGTCATCATATTAAGCGACGCATAACGTAAGCAGACACGGAAGAGTGCGACCTCTCTTGCGGACTCGTGTAGTCCTCAAGGTCATCTGCTCAGTTGATGATGGTAATGTAGTTGTCGTGGCTGCCAGCGGCGGGGAAGAAGATCTGAGGCGGCGAAAGACAGTCTGGAGAGTGGATCCCTACTGTGGTGAACCCTTCCGTCGTTGGAGCAGCTGGGTTGGGGTGGAACACAGCACTGTAGGAGCAGGACAAACCACACAAGGTTTTATTTGACACATATCTGTAACAGAAGTAATTGAGTAAGGGCTTGTTTGAATTTGAGGATTCTAACAATGCAGGGATAGGAAATAGACATGAATAGGATAGGAATGCACGTGCAAAACAAAGAATTTAAAAACACAGGATTTTTGCCAATCTGGGTGTTTGATTCACAACAATTGGAAGATCACAGGATGCAAAAAAGCATGGTGAGATTAAGTCAAACCACAAGAAAATGTACAGTTATAATGCTATTATGCTACAATCTCTTAGTCTTGTGCTTGATGAATAGGAATATGAAAAGGAGGAGAAGTGGAAATTAGAATTCCTACGGTTTTTCTTTCAAGGAGACACTAAAGGAACAAATCCTACAGTTTTCCTTAGTTCCATTCCTTTGCACCAAATTCATGAAAATTAGTACCATAGGAAACTTTCCAATTCCGATGTTTTTCATTCACTTTTCCTTTCAAGCACTGGCGATTCTAGTAGTCAGGCTTGAGCAAGGAAAATCCTACACTAAAAAAATGTTTTTGTGCTACTTCTATTACTTTGGACCCAGGCCACTGCCATACTAGCTCAACTCCCAGGCCCATCGACAAATGCACAGCTCAAACGCGTAGAGATAAATAATGATGGCATTTAAGAGAGTCCATCACGGATAGCTAAGTTGCCTGGTACCTCACTGCTTGTCATATAGTAGGATAAAATAATCGTATTTCCCGTTACTACGAGTGCTCAGTAGATAATATATATAACATGTAGAGTAAAAAGAGATGCAACAAGTGTACAACCTCTTTGGCGAAGCCATGTCGATCTCAGCGTGATTGGGTTGGCCGGTGAGGATGCTCCAGCTGACTTGGCTGTCGGAGGAGGGGAAGAAGATCTTAGGCGTCTGGAGATGGAGCCCGAGGTACTGCTCCGCCATGATGGAGGGTTTCGTCGTTGGAGTAGCTCCGGTGAGTTGTACGACGCCGAGGCTGAAGCAGGACAAGAGAGACAACGAACAACGTTAACCTAAGTGGAATTCTAATAGCATCTCCAATACATGACGTAAAATACATAACCACAAAGTGCTAGATGTAAAATACATCAGCCGCTCATCTCTGAACTTAACTGTCGAAACTGAATTTAACTGTCGAAACTGAACTTAACTGTCGAAACTAAACTTAACTGTCGAAACTGAATTTTGCTGTCAAAACTGAATTTTGCTGTCGAAACTGAACGCACTAGCAAGGTGAGGCTACACATCGGTCGACTGACTTTTTCATCTCTGATCAGTCGATTTTGCAGCCGTTGGATACGAAATCAAGGGCCTGCGGTTCATCTTCAACCTCCGCCCCCTGAGCCGCCAGCCACCACCGGCCAAACAGCAGCCCCCCGCCGCCCGCGGCCGGCGGTGCGCCGCCCTGCCCGCCCCGAAAACACTCCCCACCGCCGGTCCGCCGTTGCCCCGGCCATCCCTCTAGGCCCCCTTGTGCCAAGCTTTTTATCCGGCAATCCCCACGCCACCGCCCCGCCAACGCCCCGCCACCGTCGGCGACCACCACCCCCATCCTGAACCCTAAGATAGATAGTGGGGTACCTCTCCGGCGAGCCCCCTCCCCGCTGCGGCTGGTTCTTCCTTCACCCCAGCGAGCCCCCCCACCCCCTGAAAATCGATTGACCCAAAAGTCGATTTAGTCGACTGAAGTGTAGCTAAATCGGAGCAGCATCGCAAGCAAGAGCAAGAGCGAGAGCAGCAGTGCGAGCAAGAGCAATAGCAAGAGCAGACCAGGCACGGGACCGTAAGCAAGAGCAGAGCAGCAGCGCGAGCGAGAGCTAAACCAGCAGCAACTCCTACTGATGTGGACGTCGCCGCCGAGGGAGCGACGCCGTGGAGGAAGTGGCCGGCGATGCCGCCGTGGATGGAGCCGCGCCGTGTCGGCTCGGGACCGAGCGCCGGCAGCACCGTGAGATCGAATAAAGAAGAAAATGCGGCGATTAGTGTACAACCTCTTTGGTGGCGCCAATTAGGCCGCAACTTCATCCGAGGAAATAGTGATGATGATGCTCTTCCCGTGGTGCAGGTGAAGACGGCGGTGTGGGAATGGAGGTGGCGCGAAAGACGAGGGGAACATCGGGGCAGCTCCTTGGAGGTGGAGGACGGGGTGGCTGAACTGGTGAGACGATGAGATCGACGACGGATCCTCATCCGGTACGGTGGATGAGGGACGTCGAGGTGTTGCTGTGGACGACGTCGTCGGGGAAGAGGCTCCGGCTGGGTGGCGGACGGAGCAGGGTGTCGGGTTTCGTCGCGGGTTTTCACGGCCTCGGTGTACGAATGGGTGGGCAGATGGGATGGCAGTGGGGAACCATGGCTTAGAGACACGCTTGTTCGAAATGTGGGGTAAGTTATGAAAGTACCCCCACCGATTTGAGGCGGTTCTTTCGGTTCAGGGGTACCACGGGCATTTCGCGTGTCGGGATTTCACAGGAGGTGCGAGTTTCTACGCGCGTTGTAATTTCGGAATAGCAAGGCGCGGGTTGAGATGGAGGGAGTTGTCGGAGCACAATGAGACAAAGATATATCTTAAATATTTCGGGCTAACAAGGCGCGGGTTGAAGAGGCGGGAGTTTCGCAGCATGATAGACAGAGACGCTAGCTTGAATTTTCGGCATAACAAGGCGCGGCTTGAAATTTCGGAAGAACAAGCTTAACTTGTACCCCCCAAAAAAGACAATTTGCACCTTAACACGCACAGCACACACACAAACACCATTTAGACTAGAGTAAGGTACACGTGCATTGCACGCATAAGATTTGGCAACCAAATTATGAATAAATACCACATTATAGCATGCAAGCTTTGAGTCATATATGCATGATGTAGATGTTCGTTTAATTCTTATAGTTCATTTCATTCAAAATCATCTAGTTTTTATAAGAAAGCTAATCTATTTTAAGATTCATGGAATTGTGCGTCGTAAGACATAAAGTAAAAACAAATAATGGCAAATCATGTAGAAAAACATTTGGGCAATTCTGATACGGAAGATTCTAGAACAAATAAGAAGTGCTTGTGTTTTGATGTTTGTGCATTATGCTTAAGTTCAACCATGGAGTCTTCTAGATTATACATGTGGCGAAATCTGGTGGAATCTAGATGATATCCAACGGCCAGTAGTGCTCAAATTTGCCATCTTTGGACCATCGGATTCGCCTCATCCAACGACCATCTTTCAAAGTTAAAGTTACCCGCACACAATATAAAAAATATAAAATATAATATATATAGGGGTATAGATATAGATATGTGATGCGAAAGCCGCCCATCATCTCCAATTAGAATAGTGTGTCCATGCACGGATGCGACGTGGCCAAATGATGTCTGCCATCGGTATCTCAAATTCAAATCAGTCTGACCTTGTTCAATGTGTATACATTACAACATGCTCGTTTCCAAACCACACCGTGCAGATCTCCGTTATATTCATGCATGCATGGGTTTCAAACATCAGGATCTCTTATTCAAATATTTGAATTCAACTTTACATTGATTATGACCTCACCTATTCTTTTACACCCACACAGTAGTCTTCTCTTTATAATTGTACCACTAACTTTCTCTCGTGCATGCATGCACACACACTACCAGTCGGCATTATCCATCGCACGCATGCAATCTTTTTCTTCAGGTCGGTCTCCCATGAAGGCACACACCCACACACATCCCCCTCTCCATCATATCGGGCATTCTTTATCTCTCATGCATGCATGCGCAACGATCGATGTTCCTCTATGTATGTGTGTATATAGCTAGGTCTTTCATAGTTTTCCACACAAACCGATCAATCGATATATCCAGTGAGGTCTCACACTCTTTCCCACGTCCACATCGATCAATCTATGCCTCTCTATATAGGATTAACATATATAGCTAATACACCCACATTAATTATATATCCAACGTCCCCCTCTCATCATCCATGCCTTCCGCTTCATCTCTCAGACGCGTGCACAATGGCGAAGACAGGGGGCAGTAAGTGCCCTGCCCCCTCCCCCCTAACATCACTATATATCGAGGCTAATATGAATGTGATCATTAGACAATTGCTGCTAAAATGGTTTAAGTTCATGAATTGACCCTCCTCGTAAAGGATTAGCAATGCTTGGCCCCCTAGCTCATTTATTTTTCATGGCTCCGCCACTGCGCGCAACAGCGCACGTGTTCGCCCCCTCTCTCTAAATATCGATCTCGCACTTGTGCATTCCTTCATAGTCTCCCTCCACTCGGCCCCTCGCACCATCTTCTAGCCCCCACCGGATTTTGCCACATGTACAATCTAGCAGACTCCATGGTTGAACTTAAGCATAATGCACAAACCTCAAAACAACAGTGGTTCTCTTTTGTTCTAGAATCTTCCGTATCATAACTGCCCAAACTTTTTTTCTAGTTGAATTGCCATTATTTGTTTTTACTTTATGCTTTACAACGCACAATTCCATGAATCATAAAATAGATTAAGGGCTTCTTTGATTCAAAGGATTCTCAAAGGAATTTTGGAGGATTCTAATCATTAGGAATTTTTCCTATCTTGGTTGTTTGATTCGTAGGATTGTAAACCATAGGAATTTTTCCATATGATTCATTTGCACTAGATTTCATAGGAAACATCCCATCCACTCAAACCTCTTTGAAAGAATTCTGCGTTTTTTCTATGCACAATCAAACACTCGTACAATCCTGTAGGATTCAAGACGACATTCCACTATAATCCCATGTTTTTCCTATTCCCGCGTTCTTAGCTTTTTTATAAAAACTAATTGATTTTGAATGAGATGAACTATAAGAATTAAACGAAGGGCTACATCAGGCATATATGACTCAGAGCTTACATGCTATAGTGTGGTATTTATTCATAATTTGGTTGCAAAATCTGATGCGTGCAATGCACGTGTACCTTACTAGTACTTCGAGTATGTGCAAAACACGTAAATTAGAATACCAATGGCACGCTACACAGTGTCTCTCTTACAGTTCATGAAGCCACGTGGCACATGTGGAGGCGTTGTCGCGACCTCCTTGCGTGGATTGATCACAGTGACGTGCTGCTGGTTCCAGAAGAATGTACTCGTCCTCCCTGAGCCATACTGGCGGTACATGCACGAAGCGAAGATGTGCACGCATGCCACGCACGCACTCATTCCCTCGCACGCACACGCGGGTACACGGGCGGATGCAATTTTGTACCAAGATCCACCCCATGTGATAATTTGACGCGTGTAAAGTCGTTCACTTCATTGATGGTCAATTAATACAGCGCATGCAAATTGAGTGGACGTGAGGGCGGAAGAAAGACATTATTACTCCACTGCGCGCATGCGAGTAGTTAAATCGTGGGTTGCTAGTAGTACTTCCATTGGTCTCCTTCATATTTTGTGCCAATTTTTGACAGTAACATAATATTTACGCATTTGAGCAGTGTAGTACTTGAAATTTATGTTCCGCTAAACTCATCGGGAGCCGTTTCAGGCCTCGAAACCAAAACCATCAATTAATCTTTACCTTGTTCCCATCACATTCGAAAGCCTGCTCACACCTACTAGTACGTACCAAACCTGAACGTGTTCCCACTATGTAGGTATTAGTACTAGTGCTAGAGCTTAGGTTATAAAAAGGGGAACTACCTAACCGAAAATTACTCTACCTTTCCTCCTCATAAGTGCTTCTTCTTCATCCGTCGTTGCCATGGCCGGTGGGCAGAGCTCTAGGTCGAGAACTACTCGTAACAAGGGAGCGGCAACCAAGGCTGCGGAAAAAAAGAGAGGGCTCACCGCCACGCAGAGACCTCGAAAGATCTCTCACGGGCAGGCGATGGCTCCTAGGAGCGCCCTAGCCGCGGAGGCGAACATGCCAAGCCGGCGAAGCTAGAGTAGTTATCCCTCGACGGCATGCCCGATCAGCTCAATAAGCAGAAGGAGTTCATCCAAGGCTTGATGGAGTTGCTGAAGGAGAGCCTCGACGACATGCCCGCTGAGCTCAATCAGCAGGGGGAGTTGACCGTCGGCTTGGTGATGCTGCTAAAGAAAAGCATTGCCTCGAAGAAGAAGGCGACCGGCGAAATCCTGCGACTTCAGGAGGACAAGGCGAAGCTCTGCCACGAGATCGACCTGTTGAAGGAGAAGAACGCCGGCTGGAAGAAGCAGCATGAGAATAGTAGTTCCTCGATGAAGATGCTGCAGGCCCTCGTCATGGAACAGAAGGAGGAGTTGGCGAAGCTCCACATCGAGCACCCGGTTGCTGTCAAGGTATGTAATGCGGCCGTGGAACATATGATGAAGGCTCGCGTCGAGAAAACCCGCATCATGGATAGAATGAAGAAGATGATGGAGGAGACGCGCAAGGAGATGGAGGTCGTGGAGGCGATGAAGAAGCAGTTATGACTCCGCGGCTAATTAGATCATTTGGGGTGATAATCTTCCTTCTTCTTTTGCTCATGTGTTTCATCTTTTGCTTCGGGTGTTTCACCGCACGTGTCACGTTCTCTGCGAGGCATGAATAGAACAATGGTTTTTTTAGGGAATGAATAGAACAATGCTAACAATGAGATGACTAGCAAATAAGATCATTTTTATCGCCATATGGCACTGGGCTGTCGTGTTTCGTGCTCCTCCGTCGTAGTACTACTCAAGTGGAAAACTTGAGTATACCGCACGGTTCTTTGCTCCTCCTCAATCAGGTCATCGGCGCATTTATACGAGCAGTCAAATCACAAGGCCCCGCCTTCCAGCAATAATGAGCCATCAAATCAAAAAGGCCCTCGCCTCTCGTGAAACTGACCAAGCTAGACTGCCCCGCCCTCTAGCCTTTTAAAAAATGTATACTTTTGTACAACAATAGTATCGATGGATTGCGCCATGGAGCAAAACTTGAAATTAAAAAAAGGTGGTACATATAGAGAGCGCTCGTCGCCAAATTATGCATATAGTACTATTAAAAAGGCTAGTCACAATAATGGTGTCCAGCACAACCCACCCCTCAAATAAAACTAAGAGGGTGCTTGGATACGTTTTAGTCCCATGACTAAAAGTAGTGGGACTAAAACATGCTAGCCTCACCCATGCTTGGATCCAAATACTAAAAAGGCTAAAATCAAGTTAATGAGCATTTATTATCCTCCAAACCCTCCAATCCAGAACTCGCCTGTGTTAAAGGAGAGGAGTTAAATGAGTAGAGAGAGGACTAATCCACATTTTAGTAGGGGTACCCCTGACTAAAAAAATTTAGTCTCAAGACTAGTTTTAGCCCCTCTTTAGTCAGGGGTGCTTGGAACTTTAGCCTCTTAAAGAGACTATTTTTAGTCAGACTAAAATAAAGTCCCTTGGATCCAAGCACCCTCTAAGCATCCTGGAATTCTTTGACAAAACTAAGCACCCTGAAATTCTTTGACAACTAAACTGCTGGCTATATGATGTTGGCCATATATATTGTACGTATATAATGTGAAGAAACGAGTGGTAGTACTATACCAACTAAAAGATGAAATGTAAGAAATACTAGTATGTACGTACTGAAGAAACATAACATAGTTCTGCTGGGGCCTCAGCACAACACACCCCTCAAATTAAATTAAGCACACCTGAAATTAAACTTTGCAACTATTCCGATAGACACTGCATTAGAACCACCATGAGCAACGACACTGCCACCTTACTCGGAGTCCTCGTCCACGTCATCGACTTCGTCCTTGTCCCTCTTCCTCTTGGCTGATACTTCTTTGCTTGAACCGCACACTTGGCTGCTGCTCTTCATCCAACCCTTGTAGATATTGAAGCAAAGGTAGCCATCCATTGCAGCATAGTGGATGTGGTCTATATCTAGTACATTCCGCTGCCATGCATGACGATGAAACGTGTATGGAGGTTTCTCCGGTTTACCGTACGAAGGATGAACCATGGCTCCTGCCAGGGTCAGCATTGAAGGCTGACGAGAGGACACCAGCTGATTCTTCTGGAGGTCGAAGGGGTTGCCTACAACGAGACCTATCCGACGCAGGACATCCCTGTCGTTCTTAAAGTCTACAGTAACGAATTTCACTGTTTTGTCCTTGAGGAAGTTCTTAAAATCCTGGCACTCAACGTCGGCATGGCATATGCGGTAGACCAAGCAAACGTTATGTATGCAAACCTGGATCACGGTGGCCTTCTTCCTGTTCGTCCTTTAGATCCTTCTCTGGTCCCAGGACTATGGTGTACTCAACATCTAGCCTAGCGACCCACTCATCATCTGAGTTTTTGAACATGCGTCTGAAGCGAGAAAGGCATCCTTTCACCGTCGCGGAAGAACAGGTGTAGATGACGTCGAACTCATGGCCGGTGATGGTTCTAACCTTGTACTCACCGCCGATCATGGAGATTTGGGACGCCATGGATTTGGGAGGAGGGTTAGGATTAGTGGAACTGTCGTAATGTGAATGGACGGGACGACTATGAGCGAACCACCATAGTATTGAAGGACGTGCGGGGACGAGTAGGAGCAAACTGCCAGCGTGCGAACGGCAGGGTAGTGGCTTTCCATTCTCCCATGATACGGGCTTCCGAGAGCCCTTGGATCTGAGATCGAACGGTTGCATGGCGTGATCCTAGACCTATGGGTGAATATCCTATCCTGGAGGGTTATTCTGCAAATTTTCAGCAACTTAGCATGCGACCGTTTGATCTCAGATCCAAGGGCTGGCAGCAGCCCGTATCATGGTCGCGCCTACCACGACCGCCCCGTCACTCGCGCGGTCGTGCCCTTGGAGATTTAACACGGTGCGTTAGGCTATCTAATGTTGGCATGTCATACATAGTCATCACTTAGTCACTCATACTACAACAAGGTTGGCTATAAGGTTGGCTATAAGTGTATTTTTTTACTCCTCTCTATCTCTTTCTTCGTAATGGGGGTGGTCAGGAATCGGGAGACTCACGCTGGTTGTAGCGCCACAGTTAAAATGATAATGGCAAGTCAAATCACGGCCCCACCTGTCCAGCAGTAACTCACTGTCAAATCACACAGCCCTACGTTTGCAGCAGCCTACTCCCTCGTCTTCTCGCGTCTCTGTCGAACCGACTAGGCGGAACTGCCTCGCCGCCTACCAGGCAGGAAAAGCCCCGCCCTCGACTTTTAAATAGTATATAGTATACTAATTTTGTACCCATGGATTGCACCCGTGCCATGGAGCAAAGCGTCTAGAAAACGGCAGTACACATGTATGGAGTATACAGCACGCACATCGCGTTCGCCTCGCACCCCAGACAGCCGATCGGTCTGGCACGCTACTCTCTGAATGGAACGCGCATCATATTGCATTTGCACACAGATGTGGGACGCCAATTGAGAACCGGCCATAGGCACACTCCCCGGCCCCGCAAGTCGGGTGACTCAATAGAAGAGGGAGACGAGCGATAGTACTACAGAAGTGTTGTACTACGTTGGTGCCTGGACGATCCCTGCAAGACACGAAAGATCAGTTCATCCATGCATGTGACTAGACTCCAGCAGACACGCCTAGATTGGCTATCGTCTACATATCGTGCAGGCTGTGTTGTACATGGCTATAGTTGTGGTGAGAAATCTAAAAAAATGTTTCTTGTCATCTCGCAAAATTAGGTGTCATGTGCTTCGGATCACTGTGAGGGTTAAACAGCAATAACTGAGTTGGGCTAGTCATTGGGGGCACATGCACGAAAAGTGACTACTCGGCTGCCATCTAGGTCAAGCCGGCTATGTTAATTAGGACATCCATCGACGGACCCCTTTTCTACGAGTTTATCTTTAATTTGAGCTTTGTTCCTCGTCTAGTTTGTCTGTTAGGATTCATGTTGTCTCCTTTGGGCAGTGAGGTTATGATTTCTTGTCATGTGGCATTTTTTTCGTGTTATATGTTATAATCCGGCGCTTCAGATCAAAATGACGACAACTGCGCCTCTGGGCCACGTGCATGAGGAGGTGGTTTTGCAATGGAGAAGATCAGAAGAGGGAGAGGCGAGATGGTGGTTTTGGAATGGAGATGATGGAGAGGAGAGGAGGTGGTTTTGCAATGGAGAAGATCAGAAGAGGAAGAGGCGAGACGGTGGTTTTGGAATGGAGATGATGGAGAGGAGAGGAGGTGGTTTTGCAATGGAGAAGAGGGAGAGGAGCGTGCGGCAGCGATTTAGGATTGGACGAGAGGGCCGGCGCGCTGTGACTGGATCAAAATCAAATCAATTTACCCTTCAATTAAGAAAGCGACCCCACATTAACTAGTCTCCCTTTTATTCTGGGTCATAATTGACCATGATTTTCGCACATAAAATATATGTTATACGTTGCAAAAATAATATAATTTGAAAGTACATTCAGATACGAACCAAACGATACAATTTTTGGTGACATGCATTCACATTTTGCTTGTCAAATACAGTACGTGGTCAAACTTTGACCCAAAATACGCAAAACAACAAAAAAATACTTCCAAGACCAGCGCCGCTCTTCCACTCTTCTCCTCTTAAACCACCGCCGCTCCTCTCCTGTTCCAATCTAAATGCAGCGCCGCTCCTCTCCTCTTCCATTTCAAAACCACCGCCCCTCCTCTCCTGTTCCAGTCCAAAACCAGCGTCGCTCCTCTCCCGTTCTAATCCAAAACCAGCGCTGCTCCTCTCCTCTTCCATTCAAAAACCACCGCCGGCGAGTGAAGGTGCTGTGGAGAAGTAGATCGATGGAGGAGTACAACCGATACGTGAGGATCGCAGACGGCGACCCTGTGAAGCTAGCTAGGATGTTGGAGATACAGTCTTGGTTTGACAACAAGGACCAACTAGCGGCGACGGCGACATCCATGGCCAAATATCTGCAACAGAGCGAAAAGGCGGCGATACTCCCGGAGGGAGTCGCGCTGGAGTACATAGAGCTGCTCCTCTGGCCATGGAGCAAACAGATTCACCGAATCCGATCGTGAGGGAGCGATGGTGGGAGTATCGATCCCAGATGGAGCATCCACCAGAGATTGAAGGATCGAGCATCTACAGGGTGCCGTTTGTGAGGGTGTCCTGCCAGAGCGAGCCGGTGGAGTCTTCGTCGACCGAACCCAACTGCAAGAGGAGAAAAGCAGTTGGCCCGACGACGCTTCCCCGCCATCGTCTCCCTCGCCGTTCACATCGTCTCACGGGGCGGCTGTCTGCCGCCGAGGAATAGGAGGGGGCTGCCCCCCCCCAGCCCAATAGTCGGGCAGGTTGTGAATTGTCAGGAGGAGCTTAGGGTTGTCAGTATTTGCAGGTTGTGAATTGTGTTTTGTGTTGTGTATTTTGAGAGTACTTTCAGATATGAATGTCTTTTGAATTTCAGATTTGCAGTATTGAGCATATGAAGTATTTTATGAATTCTAGAGATCTATTTTTAGCACTTAAAAAATGTAGTTTCATAGGAGTATAAAAGTGCAGACAATGTGATTCTCAGAGAAGAAACTGCAAGTTTCAGTTTCAGATAAGAAACTGCAAGTTCAGTTTTAGATAAGAAACTGCAACTTTCAGAGGCAGAGCATTTATATTAACACGGCCTTTTCAAACAGGGTTAACATCATGTTGGAAGTTTTATTCATGGTCGAAAATGGAACTACCAGCCAGTTAACATCATGCTGATCAACATTCATGCATAGCACATCTTCATACGATGCACAGTCAAAATGCCCACACAATGTCGAGTGTGCGAAACACAGAGAAAACGAGGGACGAAGTTTTGGCAAGTGTTGGACGTGGTTTTGGGCTGCCCCGTCTAGGCTTTCATTTTTAACATGCGCAGCCCACGACCTCGGATGGGAGGTTCGTAGACCTGTTTGTATTTTCTTAGGGCCGTCATGTATCGACCGGCCTATGGACCTCCCATCCGAGGTTTTATTTTTGGCAGCCCAATTTATGTATTGTTTTAAAGAAAACGCAGATGTCTGTTCTATTTTTCTATATAAGAATAGGAGCGCCAGGTCCAACTTATGTTTCCCTTCTAACTATATTATATATTTTTAAATTATTTTATATGTTATTATATGTTATTTTTATTGTTATCATATATTTAACAGATACTTACATATGTAAGAAAACAATATCCCCCATCTTATTAACTTATAAAAATAATTTCTTAACAAATAAAATCCTGGATTGTTTTGACACGAAAATCCTAGTGATTGTGTACAAAAGCTTGGTAAGGTTTAAGGACGAATAGAATAATATCACTTATTATTTAAATATATTTATAACAAAATGCTCGGCCCCTTTTTATTTTTTGATAACATTGCTAGCCCAACCCAACATTATTATTAGAATCAGCCCAGCAAAATTGTGTATTTCGAGAAAGTGCAAATGGCCTGTAATTTTTTAGGAAATAAAATAAATGGGTCGCATGGACGCTACATTATTTGTTCACCCAGCCCAGCTAATGGCTGTAATTCAAAAAAAAAGATCAAATTGACTGTAAATTCTACCGCACAAAAAAAGACTGTAAATTCTGAAAAAATGGGTTGAATACGTGCCACATTTTTGGAGGCTAAAATGCGGGCCAATAGGTCGAAGCCAATACAAGTAGTTGTTAATTTAGTCAACAAATGAATCTGACATGTTAGCCGTTGGATTTACATCCAACAACCGGCATCCATCTTCAATCTCTCGTCTTCTTCCTCCAGCGCCGCCGGGACCACCTCCCGCCTCCTGCTGCAAGTAGCTCTGCTTAGCACGCTTCGCTATGAAGCGCTACTCCATCGTTGGCCAGGCCACCCCTCCACCCCTCCACACCTCCTGTTCTTCTCCACTGACTGCCGAACCACACCGCACTAGAACCAGTTAACCCTCGTACACCTCTCCGTCTGCGACTCTACTCCCGCGTCTTCCCATCTCCGGCTTGTTGCTGTCCGGGGCCTCACCGTCGTCCACCACCTTGGATGCGCTCGGACCTTCGGGGTCCGCCTTCTTGGCGACGCGCCCTTCAGGGTCCGCCTTCGCCTTATCCACCGCTGCCATCCTGGACTTGGCCTTGTCCAGGCGGGCACGGTGAAGCGCCTGAAGCTTGTGGAAGTTGGCGCTCTTGCTCTGGAGGAGCCGCTCTTCCTAGGAACTGCCTCCACCGACGCTCGGTTCGTCAACGACCTCGAGCCCGGCGGCGACAAGCACCTCGTCGTCAAACACCTCCCCTCGGTAGGCGCCCTGGTGCTCGCTGTCCATGGGAGGTGGACTTACAGGTCGTCGCTCACCTTCAGATACTTGCCTGAGCCAGAGGCAGTGGAGGAGGAAGGATGGTTGTCAGCCACCTCCTCCTCGGCAGCGGCCTTGCTGGCCTGCCCGACTGGCCCCTTGCCGGCCTCCTCGGCAGCGGCCTCGTCGGTCTCCCCGGCAGGCCCCTTGACAGCATCCTCAGCAACACCCTTGGCAGCCTCCTCAGTGGCAATCTCATCGGCCTCGGCCACGGCATCCTTGGCGACCTCCTCGATGACAATGTCCACGTCCTCCCGGTCCGTCGAGGAAGGATCTGGATACCAAGAAGGGGAATGAGGCGAAGTCAAGATCAAAATTTGAAAGAAGAAAAACGAGCAGGAATAGGAGGCAAACAACTCACCCGTGCTAAGCTGGGATGAAGTGGCCCCCTCCTCACCAACATCCGGTGCCAGGACGGAGCCACCGGCGCCCGGGTTCGCCTCCTCCTCCTCCGTGCGCATGGGCTCGATGCTTGGCGCCCTTGCCGGGGACGCCCCTCGGGGCAGCGTGTTTGATGGGGGCAGCATGTTGGGGGTGGCCCTTAGTGGCTCCCACTGCTGCCGCCCTCCTCCTGCAAGCACGACAAGGTCAGCACCAAGAAAACGTGTCCCAGCACACGTTGATGGGAGCAAGTGATGAAAGCATACTGGGGGCTGCGCCGGGGGCTGCTATCCGGGCTGCTCTGCACCACCAGCGGTGTACTTGAGGTGCCCACCAGGGGCTGGCCACCCGTCGAGGCCCTGACCCTCTTTGCCACCCTCTCGGCCAGCGACTCCCTATCCCTGGGAAGATGACACAAGTCAAGAAAAGCGGCACGGTCTGAGGGGACGGAGATGACAAAAGACGAGATACTTACTCATCCTCCGCCTCCTCTTCCGCTGCCTTCCTCATCCTCCTCGGGCTAAGGGACCCGAGGTCGAAGAAGACCTCCATGTCGTCATCTACGGGAGGAGGGGAAGCGGGTGGAGTCCGAGGATGCTTGGACGAAGAAGAGGCAGCCGCTTTCTTCTTTTCCACCGTAGCCTTCACCGCCTTTCCCGCCGCCGTGGTCCTCGTCTGATGCATGGACGCCTCCTGAGGTTGTTGCGGTTGTGCGGCCCTGCCGGGCCGGACCGGCTCACCAGAGCCGGCCCGACGCAGGACGCGCCATCTCCCCATGGCTGGGGGGTTGACAGCCTCGACCTCCTCCCCCGAAGACTCGTCGACCTCATCTTCAATGAGAGGAGCCCCGGTGTCGGTGCTGTTGGCCTCCCCAGCGGAATCCGCCCACTAGGCGAGCTCCTTCTCCTCCGCGGCCGCCGTGGCCTCGCCCTCCACGCCGCCAGCGCTGCCGGCCTCCTTGGCGAGCGCCGCCTCCGCCGCCCTGGCGGCGATATAGTCCAGCTCCGCTTGGGTGGTGTCCTAGATGAGTAGCGGCACTTTGTGGACGTACTTCTCTGCAGGGTGTCGAAGAACTTCCGCACCTGATCCGCCTCTGGCTCGATGCAATTTGGGTCAAGGCGTGTGCATTAAGTCCGGCATCATGGCTATGATGTCGGTTTGGTGGGAGTTGTTGCTCAGCGGGACCACCCCCGCCGGCAACCCGAACAGGGGCCCCTTGGCGACCTTGCCGGCCTTCATGAACTTGCCGGTCCTCTCGGCCCTGCCGTCGCGGTTCACATCGAGCTGAAAAAGCCGCTGGCAGAAGTGGGCGTGCCCCATAACCATGAAGTCAGCCGCATTCCTGAAGAGCCAGGTCGGCCTCCCCTTGTTGTGAAGTGGAGCGATGCGAAGGCGGATGAAATCCGCCCCTATCATCTCCAGGGTGAGCCCAACAATGGTGAGGCGATGGATTCTGGTGATGGTGATCGTGAGCTTCCCATCCTGGGCATCGACATCGCCCTAGTCATCTCTGCGAACCGGCGGCGCCTGGCGAACCTGGCAAAATTCCTGTGGGTCCTCCTCCTCAATCCAACACCACCGGCTCCGCCACTCCTCCCACCTCTCCTTCTGAGCGCCCTCTGGATACGTCCCCTTCTTCAGGGTCCTTGGTATCCAGGCGACACAACTGGAAATGGCGCCTCCCCTCTAGATCCGAGGATAGAAGTAGTGGCGGAAAAGCGCCATGTTGGGATGCACTCCGGCGAAGCCCTCGCAGAGATGGGCGAAAAGGGCCATGCACGCCACGGCATTTGGAGTGAAATCCAGGAGGTGGAAGCCATAGGTGTGCACGACATCGTCAAAGAAATCGGAGAAAGGGGGGCAGAGGCCGCAGGAAAAGCAGTCAACGAAGAATGGGTACCGATTCGGGCCAGCCTTGGCGACATCGGCGGGGATGATGCGCGTGGCCGGATGCCTCGTCATCTCTCCCCCTGTCTTGCACCCCCACAGGGGCATGAAGTTGTCCTGGAGGTGGACCGCGTCGACCATTGAGGGAAAGTAGGCGAGCTGCGTCCGCCGTGCCACCGACTCACTCTCCGGCGGCTTCGTCCCCCCGGCGTCCTTGGCCACACCTTTGCCTTTGCTGGTTTTGGGTGCAATGACAGCTACGAGAGGTGAACGAGGAAGGGCAGCGAAAATGCGGCGGCAGCGAGCGAGATCAATAGCTTGAGGAGGAAGAAAGAGGAGACAGTGGTTCCGAGATTGGAGAAGGCACAGAGGGTAAATGAGCAGCGCGCCCGCAGTTATCCCTTTTTAAGGGGAAGGTGCGAGCTGCCTCTTTACCATCTACTGTGATGTGACGCATGCGTGCGGAAACCTCCCCACGTCGCACGTTCAACGCGGGTCGTGGGGAAGCACAGCGGACGGAAAAGTTACTGCGGTAAAAATCCGCCCCGCCTGCCCGCGCACCATTCTGGGCCTAGCCCAACAGCACGTCGCGCTTATGTGTGGCCCAGGCCCGGGGGCTCCTGTCGGTATACAAAAGTAGGGTCTCTCCTTTTGCACCCCTTTACTTGTGCATGGGCAGTCAGAGCCGCGCCCACGGCCGCACTGAGCAGGGCAGAGGAGGGATGCCGGAGCGCAAGATAGCGAGAGCAATGCCAAGACCAGGGGCGCAAAGAGAGAAAGAGGGCGAGGTGGACTCCCCCGGCAAGACTCTTGCCGGGGAGGCCTCCATAGCCCCGGCAAGATCCTTGCCGGGGCAACTTGCCTGACGCCAGCAGAGCATGCAGCCCTAGGGTTTCCAACACCATCAACTACATTGAAACCAAGGCTCGGGAGGCACCTCCATGGTGGCATGCACATCTTTGTAGAGACCATAAATACACAAGATTAGATGAGAACCAGAAGACGACGATCCTTGGCGGGATCCTTGCCAAGGAAATCCAGGATACCCTCGACAAGATCCTTGCCGGGGACGACCGCGGTGCCATGGCAAGACCCTTGTCGAGGACGTCTGTGGGGCCGCAGCCAGGCCCACGTCTGCCAATACTCCATCGCCGCTCCCACGCAGCTGCTAACTCAACTAGTTGGGAAGGCGTCTGCATGGCAGCGTGCGGCCTCCACATCGACTCTGCAAGCACCTGCGTGGTGGCATGCAGATCTTCGTGAAGGCTTCGCCATCACGCCAACCCAGCAGCCATCCAACGTGGCGCTACAACGCCTCATCAACTCAGACGCGCGTCGGAGCCATGCGAGGCGACAATAACTGGGACGAGCTTCCTTGCCGTCCCCGATAAAGCAAGAGGGGCACGTCGGCAGCACATTAAATGCATTTGTCCGACGGTGCCAGAGGATAGACTCAGCCACGATGTACCTTTCCACCTCCTGTGTGCCACTGTGGCGACCCTTTTTGTCTATAAAAGGAGGCCCAAGGCGTACTGGAGGGGGGTTCGGATCTTTGGAACCAGAGAGACATCGTAGCTAGTTCAAGAACTCAAGAACACTCAAATATACATGAAAGCAGGACTAGGGTATTACGCGTCTCCGTGGCCCAAACCTGGGCAAATGATCCTTGTGTTGACCGCCAGACCCGCCATGCCCGCCAACCGTAGAAGGGGTCCCAGTGATCCCATAGGTGTCGTTTCCCACCGACAATGGATGTTAATCACATGCCGATGTGAATTGGTGCTAAATCACATGGCGATGTGAAATAGATTATTGACTCTAGTGGAAGTGGAAGACTGAAGGAAATATGCCCTAGAGGCAATAATAATGTTGTTATTTTATATTTCCTTATATCATGATAAATGTTTATTATTCATGCTAGAATTGTATTAACCGGAAAGTTGATACATGTGTGGATACATAGACAAAACGTCGTGTCCCTAGTAAGCCTCTACTAGACTAGCTCGTTAATCAAAGATGGTTAAGTTTCCTAACCATAGACATGTGTTGTCATTTTATGAATGGGATCATATCATTAGGAGAATGATGTGATGGACAAGATCCATCCGTTAGCTTAGCATATTGATCATTCAGTTTTATTGCTATTGCTTTCTTCATGTCATATACGTATTCCTTTGACTATGAGATTATGCAACTCCTGGATACCTGAGGAATACCTTGTGTGCTATCAAACGTCACAACATAACTGGGTGATTATAAAGATGCTCTATAGGTATCTCCGAAGGTGTTTGTTGGGTTGGCATAGATCGAGATTAGGATTTGTCACTCCGAGTATCGGAGAGGTATCTCTGGGCCCTCTCGGTAATGCACATCATAATAAGGCTTGCAAGCAATGTGACTAATGAGTTAGTTGTGGGATGATGCATTACGGAATGAGTAAAGAGACTTGCCAGTAACGAGATTGAACTAGGTATGAAGATACCGATGATGGAATCTCGGGCAAGTAACATACCGATAGACAAAGGGAACTACGTATGTTGTCATAAGGTTGGACCGATAAAGATCTTCGTAGAATATGTAGGAGCCAATATGGGCATCTAGGTTCCGCTGCTGGTTATTGACTAGAGAGGTGTCTCGGTCATGTCTACATAGTTCTTGAACCCATAGGGTCCGCACGCTTAACGCTCATTGACGATATAGTACTATATGAGTTATGTATGTTCGTGAACGAATGTTGTTTGGAGTCCCGGATGACATGACGAACATGATGAGGAGCTCCGGAATGGTCCGGAGGTAAAGATTGATATATAGGATGATATGGTTTGGCCAAGGGGTGAAGCCCATGGGGCTTTAGGTCAGTGCAAAAGGAGTTTTGCGGAGGCCAGGGGCCAAACGCCGGAGACCCTGGTGTCTGGCCCTGGGCCAGACGCCGAGGCCCATGGCATCTGGGCGAGACGCCAAGGACCGTGGCATCTGGTCCTGGAAGTCCGAGAAGGACTCTTCCTTGCGGGGAAAACCGACTTTGAGGAGGCTTTTACTCCAAGTTTCGACCCTAGGGCTCAACATATAAATGGAGGGGCAGGGCTAGCACCTGGAACACATCAAGATTCACCAAGCCGTGTGCCGGCAACCCCGTCCCCTCTAGTATATCCTCCGTCTAGTTTCTGTAGTGCTTGGCGAAGCCCTGCGGATATTGTTCTTCATCATCAACCGTCTCCACGCCATCGTGCTGCCAGAACTCATCTACTACTTCGCCCGTCTTGCTGTATCAAGAAGGCGAGGACGTCATTGAGCTGAACGTGTGCTGAACGCGGAGGTGTCGTATGTTTGGTACTTGATCAGGACGGATCGTGAAGGTGTACGACTACATCAACCACGTTGATAAACTCTTTCACTTTGCGATCTTCATGTAACATCCCAAATTTTCAATTTGGAATGTTATACATAGGTCATCATATGCATATCATATTTTAATTGCATTTTGGTTTTGATCCTAGAAATTCTAAGCAACTTAAGGACCCACGGAGGGAGTTGGGATTTCGCTTATTTTCATATTTCATTTTTTCTCAAATATTGAAAGGGGATCATTTTGGTTTCAATTATTTTTCTCTCCAAAATATTTCCAATATTAAAAATAAAAGAGAGGAGATAATACGACTTCTCCAAAATAAAGGAAATATTGGAGGAAAAATATTAAAATCAAAAATATAATTTTATTTGGATTTTATTGCTATTTTATTCCAATTAGAAAAATATGCATTTTTAGGCCAAGAAAATGTTCACTTTGTTCTAAATATTTTATTTAGACGGAGATTTTTTTTGACATTTTTAGAATTTTTTTAATATTTTTTAGGATTTTTCCTTTTTGACGGAATTTATTTAAAAATAATAATAATAAATAACGGACGTCGCCCGACTGGGCCAACGGCCCAGCCGAGCGGGCCTCAGCCGAGCCGCTCGCCGCCGCCTTCCCCGCGTGCCGCCGCGCCTTGCCAGGACTCCGAGCTCGCCCCGACGCCGCCCCCCAAGTCGATCCGCCGCCGCCCCTACCCCCTTTAAATAGCCACCCGGGGCCCCCCTTGGACCCCGAGCCACCCCACCGCCTGCGCGGCACACTGCCGCCGCAGCCGTCGCACTCCACCGCCGCCGAGCGCCGCTGCCACCGCTGCCTCGCCGCGCCGCTGCTTCGCCGCTCGACGCCGCCTTGCCCCGCTACAACACCGCCGGAGCCACCGGACCTCGCCGATCTCTCCACCGTTTTTTTCGATTTTAGGTATAAAACTGATCGTTTTTTTATATAACCCTAGTTACGGTTTTTTTATTAGATCAGTTCGGTTTTTCGCAGTTTAGTTCTGTTTGCGAACATTCGTTCATTTTAACGAACGAATTTGTTCGTTAGTCTCTGTTAGCGGACATTCGTCCGATAGAGTTTTCTTTTTCTATTTTATTTCCGCCAAGGACCTATCCGCGAATACTTCTATCGCATATTAGCTCCTGATATTCAAACCCTCGCAACATTGCAACCGTTCGTCCAAATCCAGTGAAACCAACGCCAAAATCTTCATCTCGAGCCTCTCTTTCTGGTTAATCAACTTGAACATGGTTTTGACAATTTCAAATTTGGTTTCAAGCAGATTTCAATTTGAAGTTCTTTTAACTGTAGTTTGAGTTTCGTAGCTCCGATTCAATAGATTCTTTTTGCAAACTGAAGCTCTTCACTTGAACTTTTAGATTCGATCTTCTTATTTGAGTTTTACCCTTACATCTATGCTTGAGTGCTTATGTATGCTATTGTTTGTTTGCGATAGAATTCCCAGAGTGCGAAGCGTGCTACCACGAGTCTCTAGGGTTTGCAGATCATCAGCAAGGCAAGTAACACATTGATCATACTCTTTTCATACCCACTTTTTATGCATTAGTTAGAATCCTCAAACCCTGCATGATTAGGATGTGATTAACTTGTGGGTATTGGGAAGTAGATGATGAGGTAGAACCTATTGCCCTTTTATTATCAAACCTTTGGGAGTTACTTCTACGTTATGCTTAGGTTGCCATGCTATGCTCGTAGATGTGGGTTGGTTTGAGTGATCCATGACATATGTGAGGTTGTTAATTAATGGTTAACTTAAGGTGGCTACTTAAATACACATATGGGTGGATTGGTTGCGAGCACCTGGGGATATACCAGCGTTGTCCGTTGGTTCGTCACCCAGGCTCAAAGGGATCATAAGATTATTCATGCTAGAAACTTCCGTGTGCAGCCACAAGCTTTTATGGGCTCTAGCATAGTTGAGTATGTTGCATGACCACTTTCAGTGGTGGGCTAGCAGATGTAGGGGAAAGTAGGTGTAACTATTCACCCAGAGTAAAGAGTTAATGCTTCTGAAAGACTGTGTCTCGGTCATCCATTTCTCAAACACCATGTAGTGTAAGAAATCCAATGGAGGAGATTGAGTCTTGTGGGGAAAAGTGCGCAAACCTCTGCAGAGTGTACAAAGTAATCATGGTTAGCCGTGTCCCCGGTTATGGACATCTTGAGTATCTGGTTCTTGGATTATCATGTTGATCTCATCACTCTAAATTAATTTGTTTGGTTATTAATTACTGTTTAATTGGGATTGAGATGGGGATACCATTCTCAATGTTTTTCAACTACCATGGTAGTTAAATAAAATATATTCCTTTGATGTAGGGGAAAATTGGCTTTTCGCAAAAACCTTCTAGCCATAGAGCCTCCACCAGCCATATATGCATGTAGTGATAGCATTTATTCTGTTCATTGCTCTAATGTGTTATATTGCCAGCATATGCCATGTGCTGACCCATTTCGGGCTGCAACATATCATGTTGCAGACTTTTTAGACGGAGAGTAAGGTGCGCTAGGTTGTTGTTGTGCACTCAGCTATGCCGTTGGAGTTGATGGAGTCACTTTATCTTCCAAGCTTTCCGCTGTTATCGTATTTAGATGGCCTTAAGCCATATTATTGTAATAAGTTCTCTTTTGAGACATTTTTTGTAATAGCTGTGTGATTGCACTCTGTTATAAATCCTTCAAGTACTATGTGTGTCAGCATTACCGATCCAGGGATGACACTTATGCACAGAGATTTGACCGTTTGAGGTCGGATTGCTACAAGATGGTATCATAGCACACGCTGATTGTAGGACACGACCACTAATATAAACCATAGGTCACTCTTATCTACTCATTTCTGACTCCTTTCCATTTTCCACTCTATAGGATGGTAGACTCAAGGAACAAGTTTGCATAACCAGATGAAGACACACCTTTTGGTCAACACTTGAAGCAAGTCACTAGGTACCTGAACATAGGAATACCAAGCTTCACCTGGACCTACACCGCCACTTTACTAGAAGAGGAGCGCTGGATGATTCGAGTTCAAGTTCCAGGAAGGACATTCACGCCAGTTACTGAGCCCATAGAGTTTTCCTTTGATGCACCAACCTGGAGTCTAGGAAAGAGCATGGCAGCCCACATCTCCATGGGATGCATCGGCGAAGTTTATCACAAGGAACTTAAGGACACCATCTACCAGATATATGGGCGCCAAGATGAGCAATGGCAGATGATCAGCACCAGGAGGGACAGGTCCATTGCAGCTTTCACCCAAGAGTTAAACCAGCTCATTCGTCGCCAGGAGAACCAAATGTGAGCAAGTATGATACTCCTGAAGATGGTGATGACCAGGAACTTGGAGCTTGAAGAGGAACTCAAGTCTACACGCAACGGATACGAGGAGGAAATCGCAATACTAGTGGAGAAGAATGATGACCTGACAAGGAAGCTAGGAGTGTTCATGGGAGACCCCGCGCCAGGAGGAGATGACGACCATCCCGACGACATCCATTCGGAAGACTACATCATCATCGACGACACCGACTCCGAACACGACAGTAGTGATGATGATTATGAAGATGAAGCTGAAGAAGATATCATGGAGTCTTCCACTGATCAAAATTTCTAGTCGACCACCATATTATTAGTAGTATTTCCTCCATGTATATAGTAGTAGTCCGAGCACTGCAATGATAGTTAGATCGATTGTACGCCCTTGTTTGAATTGATTTGGTGTGATATGAATGTGTTTGTCTCATGTGCATATGGGTAGTGCTTTCTCATTAGACCTCATTCTATTCTAATCTCTCCCGTCTAAAACAATCAGATGCCTCCGAGACATGACCCTGGATTTGCCTTCCCACCGGAGCTCACTCAGTTGATCCAACAACAGAATGCCTTGATGCAGTTACTAGTCTAGAACCAAGGAAACAACAACAACAACCCACCGCCACCACCTCTAGTTGACAACTTAGCCCGTTTTCTAAGGTTGCAGCCACCAGTGTTTTCCAGTAGCAATGAGCCAATAGTTGCTGATGATTGGCTACGTAGAATTGGAAGGGAGTTGACCACCGCAGGTTGCACAGATGCTGAGAAGGTGTGTTTTGCCGCACATCAATTGGATGGACCCGCAACCTCATGGTGGGAGAATTACACAGTCACCTTCCCTATAGCCAATGTCACTTGGGAGCAAGTTCAGCAAGCATTCCGCACTGCTCATGTCTCAACTGGAGCTATGAGCATGAAGAAGTGTGGGTTTCGCAACTTACGCCAGGGAAACCGTAGTTTAGGGAAGTACGTGGATGAGTTCAGCAAGTTAGCTCACTATGCCCCGGATGATGTGGCCACAGATGCCGCGAGGCAGGAGAAGTTTATGAAAGGGTTGAATGATGAGATGAGTATGCAGTTAATGGTGGCAACATTTAACAACTACCAGGAGTTGGTAGACAAGACTCTTATGATTGAAGGGAAGCAGCAGCAGATTGAGAGCCGCAAAAGTAAGTATGGACAAGGGAAGTAAAATTCAGGAGCTCAGCAGAAGCCTCGTTTTACCCCGAACTTGGGAGGATATACCCATAACCATGGAGGCCATATGCACAATGGTGGAAGTTCGCATAACCATAGTGGCCCCAAGAATGGAAATGGGAATGGAGCAGGCAGCAACCAGAACCGCTCTAACCCAGCCACACCCACCAAGAAGGACCAAAGTCACATTACTTGTTTCAAGTGTAGGAAGACTGGACACTGTGCCAATGAGTGTCCTGAAGCAAAGAATGGAAATGGCAATGGAAGCTCTGGGAAGAAGCCCAACCCTTTCAATAGGGGACAAGTGAACCACTTTAACATGGAGGAGGTTGAAGAGCAGCCAAATGCAGTTATAGGTAAGTTTTTGGTTAAGTCATTTACTCCAATCGTTCTTTTTGATACTGGTGCATCGCATTCATATATTTCAAGGGTATTTGTGGATAAGTATAAGTTTCCCACCAAAGTTCTTAGGACACCTATGTTAGTAAGCTCGCTAGGAGCGGAGTATATGGCAAGCCAAGGATGTTTTCAGATGCCATTGACCATGGGTAGGCACGTGTTTCCCTCAGACTTAATAATTCTAGAGTCGCAAGGATTGCATGTGCTACTAGGAATGGATTGGATACCGATGTATGGAGGAAACATTGATTGCGCTAGTAAGTCAATTCTGCTCACTACCCCGGACGGAAAAAGTATCAAGTATGTATCCAGGCATGAGCCGAGGAGGACCCAGGTAAATTCTCTCATGGGAGTCATTCAGGAGGAAGTGCGTGTAGTGAAGGATTACCCAGATGTATTTCCAGAGGAATTACCAGGCATGCCGCTGGGCCGAGATATTGAGTTTTTGATAGAGTTGTTGCCAGGCACCAGACCAATATCAAAGAGACCATACCCGATGCCCGCAAATGATCTGGAGGACATTAAGAAGAAGATCAAGGAGTTATTGGAGAAGGGTTACATTCGACGAAGTTCATCACCGTGGGGAGCCCAGTGCTCTTGGTTGAGAAGAAGGATAGATCGTTGAGAATGGTTGTTGATTATCATGCATTGAATGAAGTGATGATCAAAAACAAGTACCCACTGCCAATGATCAATGATTTGTTTGACCAGCTGCAAGGAGCCAAAGTATTCTCCAAGATCGATCTGCGATCAGGATACCACCAGCTGAAGATCCGAGAACAGGACATACCCAAGACAACATTCACCACAAGATACGGGCTATATGAGTATACGGTTATGTCATTTGGCTTGACTAACGCCCCTGCCTATTTCATGAGTATGATAAATAAGGTGTTCATGGAGTTCTTGGATAAGTTTGTTGTGGTGTTCATTGATGATATCTTGGTGTACTCGAAGAATGAAGAGGAGCACAAGGACCATTTGCGTTTAGTTCTCGAGAAGCTCAGGGAACACCAGTTGTATGCCAAGTTCAGTAAGTGTGAGTTTTGGTTGAAGGAAGTTGGATTTCTTAGCCATGTTATATCAGGAGAAGGTATAGCAATGGATCCTACCAAGGTTCAGTCTGTCACTGAGTGGTTGGCACCCACCTTAGTTGGAGAGATCCGTAGTTTTCTTTGACTCGCGGGATATTACCGGAGATTCATTGAGAATTTTTCTAAGATTGCTAAGCCCATGATGGAGTTGTTGAAGAAAGACACTAAGTTTAATTGGACAAATGAATGTGAGGCAAGTTTTCAGGAGCTAAAGAAATGTTTGGTTACAGCCCCAGTGCTGATTCTGCCGGATATACGCAAGGATTTCCAAGTGTATTGTGACGCTTCTTGCTTAGGACTTGGAGGTGTACTTATGCAAGACAGAAGAGTGGTTTCATATGCCTCACGTCAACTTCAACCGCATGAGTTGAATTATTCCACGCATGATTTGGAGTTAGCAGCTGTAGTGCATGCACTCAAGACCTGGAGACATTTTCTTATTGGAAATCGTTGTGATGTGTACACGGATCATAAGAGTTTGAAGTGCATTTTCACTCAGAAGGAGCTGAATCTCAGGCAAAGGAGATGGTTGGAGATTATAAAGGATTATGATATGAAGTTGCACTATCATCCAGGCAAGGCCAATGTCGTAGTAGATGCTTTGAGCCGGAAGAGTTATGCCAATACCCTCGTAAGCAGAGGATTACCAAAGGAGTTGGCCGGAGATCTCAGGGAGCTTTGTTTGGAGATAGTCCCTAGAGGTTTTGTTGCAGCATTGGAGGTTCAGTCAACATTACTGGGAAAGATTCAAGAAGCTCAGAAGGTTGACAAGGAAATTGTTGAGATAAAGGAGAAGATGAGCAAAGGAAAAGCCAAAGGTTTTCGTGAGGATGAGCACGACACCTTGTGGTTTGAGGACCGTGTTTATGTACCCAATAATGCAGAGATTAGGAAGTTAATACTTCAGGAAGCTCATGACCCACCATACTCGATACACCCCGGAAACACCAAGATGTATTTGGATTTGAAGGAGCATTTCTGGTGGACAGGCATGAAGAAGGATACTGCCGAGTATGTAGCCGTATGTGATGTATGTCAGAGAGTGAAGGCAGAACATCAGAAGCCAGCAGGGTTACTGCAGCCTATGCCGATACCCGAATGGAAGTGGGATAAGCTTGGCATGGATTTCATCACCGGATTGCCCAGGACCCGATCGGGATATGATTCACTCTGGGTAGTAGTGGATCGTTTGACCAAAGTGGCTCAGTTTATCCCAGTGAAAACCACATATACAAGTGCCAAGTTGGCCAAGATATATATGACCAGGATCGTATGTCTACATGGAGTTCCAAGGACCATCGTATCAGATAGAGGGACCTAGTTTACTTCGAAATTTTGGAATCAGCTGCACCAGACTTCTCCAAAATAAAGGAAATATTGTAGGGAAAAAAATATTAAAATCAAATAAATAATTTTATTTGGATTTTATTGCTATTTTATTCAAAGTAGACAAATATGCATTTTTTCAAAATTGCATTTTAGGCCAAGAAAATGTTCACTTTATTCTAAATATTTTTTAGACGGTGAAAATTGTTTTTGGAATTTTTAGAATTTTTAATATTTATTTAGGATTTTTCCTTTTCGGCGGATTTTTTTAAATAACGCGCATCGCCCAACTGGGCCAATGGCCCAGCCGAGCGGGCCTCAGCCCAGCTGCTCGCCGCCGCCTTCCCCGCACGCCGCCGCGCCTCGCCAGGACGCCGAGGGAGTCTGAGCTTGCCCCGATGCCGCCCGACCCCTCCCCAAGTTGGTCTGCCGCCGCGGCCCCTCCCCCTTTAAATAGCCACCCGTCCCTGGACCCCGAGCTACCCTGCCGCCTACGCCGCACACTGCGCCGCAGCCGCCGCATTCCGCCGCCGCTGCCTCGCCGCCCCGTTGCCCCGCCAGCACCGCCTCGCCCCGCCGCAACCCCGCCGGAGCTGCCGGACCTCGGCGATCTCGCCGCCAGTTTTTTTCCGGTTTAGGTATAAAACCGATCGATTTTTTATATGACCCTAGTTTCGGTTTTTTTATTAGATCGGTTCGGTTTTTCTTAGTTTAGTTCTGTTTGCGAACGTTCGTTCGTTCGTTTTAATGAACGAATTCGTTCGTTAGTCTCTATTAGTGGACGTTTGTCTGATAAATTTTTCTTTTTCTGTTTTATTTCTACCAGGGACTTATCCATGAATACTTTTATCGCAGATTAGCCCCTGATCTTCAAACCCTCGCAACTTTTCAACCGTCCGTCCAAATCCCGTGAAACCAACGCCAATATCTTCGTCTCAAGCCTCTCTTTCTGGTTAATCAACTTGAAAATGGTTTTGACAATTTAAAATTTGGTTCCAAGCAGATTTGAATTCAAAGTTCTTTTGACCGTAGTTTGAGTTTCGTAGCTCCGATTCGATTGATTCTTTTTGCAAACCGAAGCTCTTCACTTGAACTTTCAGATTCCATCTTCTTATTTGAGTTTTAACCTTGCATCTATGCTTGAGTGCTTATGTATGCTATTGTTTGTTTGTGATAGAATTCCCAGAGTGCGAAGTGTGCTACTACGAGTCTCTAGGGTTTGAAGATCGTCAGCAAGGCAAGTAACACATTGATCATACTCTTTTCATACCCAGTTTTTATGCATTAGTTAAAAATCTCAAACCCTGCATGATTAGGATGTGATTAACTTGTGGGTATTGGTAAGTAGATGATGAGGTAGAACCTATTGCTCTTTTATTATCAAACCCTTGGGAGTTACTTCTACGTTATGCTTAGGTTGCCATGCTATGCTCGTAGACGTGGTTTGGTTTGAGTGATCCATGACAGATGTGAGGTTGTTAATTAATGGTTAACTTAAGGTGGCTACTTAAATACACATCTGGGTGGATTGGTTGCGGGCACCTAGAGATATACCAGTGTTGTCCTTTGGTTCGCCATCCAGGCTCAAAGGGATCATAAGATTATTCATGCTAGAAACTTCCCTGTGCAGCCACAAGCTATTACGGGCTCTAGCATAGTTGAGTATGTTGCATGACCTATTTCAATGGTGGGCTAGTAGATGTAGGGGAAAGTAGGTGTAACTTTCCCAGAGTAAAGAGTTAATGCTTCTGAAAGACTGTGACTCGGTCATCCGTTTCTCAAACACCATGTAGTGCGAGAAATCCAACGGAGGAGATCGAGTCTTGTGGGGAAAAGTGCGCAAACCTCTGTAGAGTGTACAAACTAATCATGGTTAGCCGTGTCCCCGGTTATGGACATCTTGAGTATCTGGTTCTTGGATTATCATGTTGATCTGATCACTCTAAATTAATTTGTTGGGTGATTAATTACTGTTTATTGGGATTGAGATCGGGGTACCATTCTCAATGTTTTTCAACTACCATGATAGTTAAATAAAATATATTCCTTTGATGTAGGGGAAAATTGGCTTTTCGCAAAAACCTTATAACCATAGAGCCTCCACCAGCCATATATGCATGTAGTGATAGCATTTATTCTGTTCATTGCTCTATTGTGTTATATTGTCAGCATATTCCATGTGATAACCCATTTCAGGCTGCAACATATCATGGTGCAGACTTTTCAGACGAAGTGTAAGATGCGCTAGGTCGTTGTCGTGCACTCAGCTATGTCGTTGGAGTTGATGGACTCACTTTATCTTCCAAGCCTTCCGCTGTTATCGTATTTAGATGGCCTTAAGCCATATTATTGTAATAAGTTCTCTTTTGAGACATTCGTTGTAATAGGTGTGTGAATGCATCTGTTATAAATCCTTCAAGTACTATGTTTGTCAGCATTACCGATCCAGAGATGGCACTTATGCATAGAGATTTGACCGTTTGAGGTCGGATCGCTACACTTCAAGGGTATGAAGATGCTCTCCCCCTCTCGTTGTTATGCATCTCCTAGATAGATCTTGCGTGAGTGTAGGAACATTTTTGAAATTGCATGCTACGTTTCCCAACACTAGCGCCATCTAGTCCCTTCGTCAGAAGGAGCCCCCATCTCCTTGCCCCGGCTTGAAGGGCGCCGCACCATCGGACGATGGAATGCTCACCACCCTAGAGTGAATGAAGACTGACACCGGAGAACGAAAGGGAGGTCTTTGAGCACAACCTCCTCGCCAAACCACGCTCCTCACGAGAGCACCACCGTCGATGCATGGACTCGACACACGACGAGAAGAAGTCGCCATCTACAGATCTCGCCCTAGTGACCAGTAGCAGAGGACCTTGCTCACTTGACGAAGCCTGCAAGAAGGATATGATGACACACCGCCATGCCTGCCTCTTCTGGAACCTTCCATACCAAGGGTTTTCACCCAGAGCCGATGGTGAATGGGGCCACCCACGATGATACCTCCAAGGAGGAAAACGGCGCACACGAGTGTCGCCATCACCGGCACCGACGTGGTTGGGCAGAGCTTTCGCTCGGGACTAGATCACCACCAACCAGGTCCTCAACCATGGTCGACGAAAAAGAGATGCAAACGACGCCCGGAACAGACGGAGTGGCAGCAACAACCACACCCGCATGCCGGACGCTCCCGGAGTGAGCCATCTCACCGCCCACACGGCCTAGGCGACACAAAGCACCCACGCAGCGACACCCGTCGGAACGATGCCGTCGTGCCCACTATCTGGAGCCGCCGCTTCGGCGACCGAAGAGACCCAGCCTCACCCACCACGCACACATGCCGGTGGGCCGCAAGCACGCAGCCGACCGCACCTGCTGCCACACTAGCGCAACCCTGCCACCTATGCCGCCAAAGGTCGCTCCTTTCAACCGCACAAAGATGAAACCCAGATCTGGCCCGCCGGGCACCCCAAAATCTGCAGCCATGGGAGCCACCAATAAGAGAGGGCCTTTCTCACGGAGTCCAATGGATCGGAAGGAGCACACCTGACTGGTGGATCCAGCACTGGCGGCGGTGGGGGCCCCATCTGTGGCAGCGAGCCATGCCACCACGACCCCAACGGCAGCAGCCCGCACAACCCCCTGCCCGCCGAGGACTGCGCCGCCACTAGGAAGGCCACACTCGACCGGGACAGAAGAAAGACATAGGGGCCAGATCGGATCTCACCGGTGGCTGGCGAAGACAGAGCTTGGAGGGTAGGGAGACGGGAGAGAGGGGGAGGAAGTGCCCCGCCGTCACCGTGGGTCAGCCGGAGGCCGATGGCGGCGGCAGGGGGAGGAGCGTGGGGTGGCGGTGGTCGCCTCATGAGCCGCCAGTGCAGCCCACGAGGCCCCTAGTTTTGGATATCCGGCTCATGAATCTTAAAAATTAACCATGCCAGTAGCCCACCCCAACTTCGTTGCCGACCAGTAGGCACTCCACTAGGCCAGCTGCGCTCAAACCTCCGCTCACAATGCACTGATGGACGCGGAGGCAGCACTGGCTGCATAGGTAATCGCAAACGAGAAACTCCGCCAGCTGCGCGTCCTACGCGCCGCCAAATAATGTTTGGCCATGTCGGTGGGACGACAAGAGCGTCGTATCCTCCATTTCCATCATGGACCTCACCTCCACTTGCGAGGGAAAGGTCACAGACTCCGCCGAGGATGAGTAGGGCATGGTAGGGGCGACAGTGCCTTGTGTCCCATGTGGGCGGGTCTGTCTCCCATGTTCCACTATTCCTCGCTGGTGACCACAACTTCACTTCACGGATCTTATTGCCGCCATTATGGAGATGGTGGATGGGGGACGCGATCGCCAGAAGGGAACAACAAGGACTTGGATGACGAACGCCGATGTAGTCTAGGTCTAGCCCCCTCCCCCCTCCCCGCCCCTCGATGAAAATTGTTCTAAATGTAATGAATATGCTTCGGTTTGAATGAAAACATCCGGTTTGCATGCAATTTGTCCGTTTTGTTTAAAGCTAGTTTGAAATGTATTGGATGGCCGGCTCCCTCCCATCTGTATCCATGGACTGGTCCCTGTCCGTGGCCGGATGCAGTGTCTGATTTGCGGTTCAGTGCTGGAGATGCCCTAACAAAGGTGTTTTCAATGTTGACAATGGTAACTTTTGAAAGAAAAAAATACTTGGTTAGGGATAGCTCAATCATCAATACTCTTTCTAGTAGAGTTTTTTTCAACAGGATGGCGCGACGACCATCTGGTGCCCTTCTTGCTGCGCTCGCCGATGGACGCTCGCGCTCATCCATGGCAAAGTGGTACGCCGACCGGACGGAGAAGACACCAGATTTCTCTGGTGCCCATGCGAGAACATCCTCAGGGGCTCGTGGAGATGTCCTGATGCTGGTGATGACGTTGATGTGGGGAGGAAATACTGTCGGAGAAGATCCAAACGCCAAGTTCCATGTCCATCCAGCAGGTCCGACACCCTCCTCAGCCTGCATGTACCCCGGGGAGTAATAAGCTCGCCTAATGGCTCCCTAGGCAGCCACCTATCACGCCAAATTTGAATTTGACGACCGCTCCCAACACACCAAATCAACCCCTTTTTTAGGAGTTTCAAACCATGCATGATCGCATGCCATGTTACTGATGCGTTGCCTAAGAATACCGTGTCCTCAAGCCGCCCCTCCAGGTAGTAGCGAGCTTTTAGTAGCTGCGCACAGACTCTCTGGTTTGGTTAGGAGATGCCACACCTGGTGAGCAAGCAAGGCTAGGTTGAAGACTCTAAAGTCATGAAATCCTAGTCCACCGCATTGTTTTTGCTTTTGAATTTTTGGCCACGACATCCAGTGAGTTTTTCTCTTCCCCTCCTTAGATCCCCACCAGAAATTATGGATCATCCTATTTAGATCATCACACACCGACATAGGAAGTTTGAATACCCCCATCATATATGTGGGAATGGCCTGAGCAACTGCTTTGATCATCGTCTCCTTTCCTGCAAGTGATAACGTATATCCCCAAGCAATTATTCTTTTCGTTAGACGAGCTTGGAGGTTTTGACATTTACCCTTTGACATTCTACCTTCTGTTGTTGGTAGACCCAAATACTTCTCCTCAAAAGTGGAAAGAAACACTTGGAGAGCATCACGGACATTTTCTTGAACATTTTGTGGACACGCTTTCCCAAACATGATACTACACTTAGCAGGGTTAATAAGTTGGCCTGTTGCACTCTCATATGATGCAATAATGGACTTAACCTCGCGAGCTTGCTACTCATCCGCCTTAAAGAAGAGCAATGTGTCATCGGCAAACAACAAATGGGATATGCTAGGTGCCCTCCGACATACCTTCACAGAGGTAAATTTTTCTTTGTCCTCCCCATCCTTCAGCAAAGCAGAGAGACCATCATCAATAAACAGGAATAAAAATGGGGACAGTGGGTCACCTTGCCATAGCCGCGCGACGATGCGAACGAATCCAAGAGGGTTACATTAAATTTAACAGTGTATCTGACCGAGGTGACACAAGTCATAATCCAGTCCACCCACCGGTCAGCAAAACCCAACTTTTGCATCATCCGCTTCAAGAATTCCCAATCCACCCTATCATAAGCCTTTGAAAGATCCAACTTATAAGCACAAAAACTTTTTTCGGGGTCTTTGTCCTGTTGGATATAGTGAATACACTCAAATGCAACAAGCACATTATCCGTTATCATTCTGCCGGGAACAAACGCACTCTGCTCTGGTGAAATTATCTCCTCCAGGATAGGTCTCAACCTGTTTACAAGGCACTTGGAAACCACCTTGTATATAACATTGCACAAACTTATAGGCCTATACTCCGTGAGCTTCACCGGATTATCAACTTTCGGGATGAGAACAATGGCAGTATTATTTACTCCCTCTGGCATTATCCTGACCGGAAAAATTCTTTTACCCCCGCGATTACCTAATCCCTCATCACATCCCAATTCCTCTGGAACATGCGTGCAGGAAAACCGTCAGGCCCCGGGGCTTTCAGCGGACCAATCTAAAAAAGCGCATCCGCAATTTCCTTGTCAGAAAAAACTGCACACAAGCCTTCATTCATAGCATCAGTAACATGACGATCAATAAGCTCAATAATGGGATCATAGCATAGGGATGGATCAGCAGTGTACAAAGTGGTAAAGTAATCTGTCACCATGGATGCCATAGTAGTACTCTCTGTATGCACCACCCCTGTATCATCCATTAGTGACTTGATGCGGGTTTTTTGTGCTCGCCATACAGCCTTGCGATGGAAAAACTTTGTATTACGGTCACCCTCTCGCAACCAGTCCACCGTTGAGCGTTGCATCCATAGCATCTCCTCCCTGTAAAGAAGCTCATTGAGGCGATCTGTGGCCTCTTGAATGGTGCACTGATCTACATTCATGGCCATTAGTTCCTCCAGTCGGGTACGAGATTTATTAATGTCTTGTATCACATTACCAAACTTGCACTTACTCCACCCTTGCAGCGTCTCCATGAGCTCGCCTAGTGCCGATGCAACGTCACCAAGATTGCCCATCGTGCATGCAGCCGACCAAGCATGCATGATGACTTCTGGGAGCGCAAGCTCACGTTCCCAAGCCACCTCATAATGCCTACACTTCTTGCCCACATACTCCCTAGGTGGTTCGGCCACCCACCTTAGGAGAATGGGTATGTGATCAGATGATGGGTCCACCAAGTGCCGCACCGCCGCCTCCATGAATAAATCACGCCATGCATTGTTCGCCACCGCACGGTCCAGCCGCACCTTGACGTTTGCACGTCCAGACCGCCGGTTATCAAACGTATACGGCAGCCCTGCAAAACCAAGGTCTCCAAGTCCACATAATTCCAAAACATCCCTGAAATCGATCATCTGACCTGCTGAGCGCGGGGTGTCGGAGAAGTGCTCGAAGCCCCACATGGCCTTGTTGAAGTCACCAATCACCACCCAAGGCATATCCACCTGGTGATGAAGATCACGAAGGAGCAACCACATGTGGTGATGGTCCTCCATTCGCGGCTCACCGTAGACGCAGGTGAGCCTCCAAGGGGGCTCCCCGCCGCCGTCCTCACATACGCATCAATATATCGTTTATTCAAATCTTTTACATCAAGTTGCACAGATTTGTGCCAAAAAAGAGCTAGACCACCACTAAAACCATCACTATCGACAGCTTCAAAACCATGTAAACCTAAACGAGAGCGGTATCTCTTCATCCTATCCTTCGACTGCCTAGTTTCACAAAAAAAACGATAGAAGGGGAATGAGCTTGTGCCAAGCTCACAAGGTCGCGAACTGTCCGAGAGCTCCCCGCCCCTCGGTAGTTGCAACTTATAATACTCATTGCTCCTGACGGGGCGCCACCTGCGTCCCCGTCAGTTCACCGGCGGCCCCAAGGCCAGTTGCCTCCGTAGTGTGAGTAGCCTCCTCCTCCATAGCCTCTGGGTCAACAGCCGCACCACCTGCATAATTGGTTATGTTCTTCTTTGGCGTCCCCTCCACCATATTGTCATCCTTATTTGCACGAGTGTGCACCACGATCACGGTCCCCTGAGCATCCTGCCGACCAGCATCCCCAAGATCACATGCAGTTCTCTTACCACCGAGAAACATGAATGTTAGATTCTCTTTAAGCCTCCCAACATCTTCCAGGTCATCAAACAGAGAACGTAGTGTGGGTTTCTTTAGGGAGTGCAGTAGCATCATGATGGTCCACGTCTCCTGGATCACTTCTTCCTCTTTGAGATCGAATTCAGCGAGTACTTCCTCTTCCTCAACATCCTCACCTGCCATGAATTCCTCTGGATCGGCTACCTCTGACCTGTCCCTATTCCAGTCTGCCGGCTTCGCCGTCGGGCGAGCTAGTGGTTCCCTCCTATGTGCAACGATCGCTTGTATATTCGGGTTCGCTGCCAGGAGATCTTCGGGTTCCTCAGTCGACGGCTTCGGGCGGGCAGCGTCCGCAAAGGGGGCCCCATGATCGCCCCCACTGCCCTCCGAGTTCCCCTCAGCAACCACCGGCACCTTCCCTAAAGCAGGCGTCGACGACGACATCGGTGTTACGGTAGATTGCAACGGCTTCGTAAACACGGGTGCTAAGAATTTATTAGGTGGATCACAGTGTTGCTGGTTTCTCTCAGGGCCGCCCCTGCTGAGATTTGATCTGTACTCAGTCTTCATCAGTTTCTTAGCCAGGACGCCATTAATCGTCTCCAGCCCGACCTCTTTGCGCCGTGATCCTTCTGGTGACCGAGATGGAAAACTTCCATAGTGATGGACAGCGGGATCGCTACCACCCCGAGGGGCCAGTGATGCAGGCGCGGACGTAGCCACAACAAGGCCACCATGTCGCTGAGGCACACATGTGGCAACGGTGCCAGCAGCCGGCCGGTCGAAGCCCAGCGTGGGCGTGGCCCCGGAATCGCCAGAGTCCTAAAACCCTAACATGCTACGAGGGGACGTTGTTTCTAGAAAAGATGAAAGATGAAGCTTTGCCCAACAGTGTTGAGGAGACGAATGGTGCAGTGGTGGGAAATTTCGAATGCCCGAGTCACCCTAGCAGTGTCACACGAGGACAATTTTCTGTTTTAATGTCAATTTTTTTAAAAATAGACATGTATATGTCCATGTATGTGAGCCTTGGCTCCGTGGTTGGGCTTGTGGTTGTGCAGCCTAATGACCCGAGTTCAATTCCTAGAATTGACAGGTGATGCATAGGGTTTTCCCCCCATTTATTGAGGATCAAGTTTGATGTGAGGTGGAACCACTCATCAAAAAATATCTTCATACTCATTTAAAAAATTCTGAGGATCATGTTTATCTTGGTATTCATACTAAAATGGCCGTATGCATCCCTAGTCGGTGCAGAGGCCGGGGAAGTGAAATTGTCCCCCAATTTTTAAGAGGGCAATAACCTAGATCCTTGCGATCCTACTGATCTCCTCCCCCGCGTCCCCCACGACCCACGTGTCGCCTCCCCCAGCGGCAGCGGGGGAACCCTAGCCTCCCCACCTCGTCCCACCTCCTCGCTGCCGCCTGAGGCAGCCGTCGGGCAAGCCCGGGGCACCAAGGATGGTGGCGGCGGGGCCTCGGTTGCCCTACTTCTGCATGGGGAACCCCGGATCTGCAGCGGCGGCTTCATTGGCAAGGCACGGCCGGCTACCAGCCATGCGGGCGGTGGATCTGGTGTCCAGGTCGCGCGGGCGGTGATGAAGCTATGTACCTAGGGTAGGGTCATGGATCTGTCCAGCATACCCTCCCCAAGGACATCTCTGCAAAGAATCAGAAGCGGTCGAAGAGAAAACATCATCCACTCGACCTTGAAGATGTGCTCGCTAGACTCCCTTGAAGACACTCGACCATCAGAAGATGAGAAGCCCTCCACTCTGCAACGGTCGTGACTTAAACCATAGCTTTATGGGCATTTATAACACTTTATTGTAGACGTTACCAGTAATGTCCGACCTTTATGAACATTGAACCCTATGCAACGGAGGGGAGTTGGGGTCCTGGCGCACTCTATATAATCCACCCCCCTCCTCTAGGACAAGGGTTCGCACTTTTGTAAACTCACAAACACATATACAATCCAGTCGACCGCCTCAGGGCACCGAGACGTAGGGCTGTTACTTCCTCCGAGAAGGGCCTGAACTCGTAAACTCGTGTGTACAACTACTCCATAGCTAAGATCTTGCCTCCTAATACCTACCCCCCATTCTACTGTCAGTCTTAGATCCACGACAGTTGGCGCCCACCTTGGGGCAGGTGTCTTAGCGACTTGTTGGAGAAGTTGCGATTTTTCTGATCCCCTTCATCATGGTTCCAGGCGGAGGTTTGATTGAGGGCCGCGAGATCCGTCTCGGCGCGCTCGTGTTTGTCGCCGACGACTCTGCTTGGCTTCAGGAGGCTCCACTCGACACCGACGCGCTCCCCGCCCGCGGGGCGACACACTTTCGTGCGTGCGTCCACAGCGTCCTCCTGCGGCAACCGTCGACCCAGTACCAGTCGACTCCATCAGCTTTCCCCCTCCTTGCGGCTCGCCGGAGCAAATGCTCCGGTCGGTTGAGTCTTCAGCGGTGGGTGAGGCATGCGGTGGCCCGCCAGTCGGTCACCCCTCAGGTCACGGCAATCAAGCCCGACGAAACTCTCTACGGCCTGTTTGATCTGTCGACTAGCTCCATAGAGACCGCATCCAAGTGCGACAGCAGCGACCCGGCAGCTGAAGTTCTAATGGTCAATGGACCACGCAGCCCTCCTGGCTTTAACCGTGAAGACGGAGGTGACAGGAACGGCGATCCGTCGCGCGTCCACGAGGAGTACCGCCCCTAACCCCTATCCTCACAGCAGAGGGAGGAACTTCGCCGTCGGAACATGGATGCATCGCATACTCCTATAGTTGGAGAAACCCCTGAGGCCCAGGCCTTGGAGCAGGCGCGCTTGGCCAACTTGGCTGAGTGCACTCGACTGGAGAACCTCCAGCGTGCACTCGACGATTGCGCTCAGCAGCGCGCTCCCAAGTCCAGTCGACACCAGCTTTTTCCCCCTCTGACTTAGGTATACCGAACCCCGATCCAGAATTTGGTTGCTGCTGCTTGAATCGCGGAGTTGATCCAACCCTCCTAGTCAGAAGCTGGTCGAGGTCTGGTGCAGATCCGAGCCTTGCTCCGGGCGGCCGGAGAACAGAATACAGTTGTATCTCAGTCGCCGGATAGGATCCACAGCAGATCTGTGATGGCAAACACAGTTTAATCGGCCCATAGCCCAAGATCGCCTCCGAGGCATGAGGGACGTGGCGATCGACGAGATCAGTACAAAAACCGAGAGAAGTATGATCGCCGAGTCGATCGTGATGATCGTCGTCGAGTGCCCATGCCTCCGCCAAGGAGCGGGTCGTACGTGCCTCGGCAACATGAAGACAGACGCCCTCACAATGTTGGGCGAGGTATTCTAGTCGACCCCAGGGAGCCAGGCTTTGATGCGAGATCTATTCTCATGCAGGGCTTGGTCGACAGAAACAGAGCTCACCGAGAGGGCCATGACCGAGATCAACAAACCAGCAACAGGGTGCATGTCTCTGGTCCAGAATGCTTCAGTAGAGCTATCAGAGCTGCAGTGATTCCCCCCAACTTTAGGTTGGCATCCGGAGTTAGTAAGTTTACTAGGGAGTCCAAGCCTAACACTTGGCTTGAGGACTACCGAGTGGCTGTACAGATTGGTGGCGGCAATGATGAAGTGGCCATGAAACACCTTCCTCTGATGTTAGAGGGCTCGGCTAGAGCATGGGTGAATCAGTTAGCGCCTGGTAGCATATATACTTGGGAAGATCTTGCCCGAGTGTTTGTCAAAACATTCGAGGGCACTTGCAAACAGCCGACAGGTTTGACAGAATTACAGTGTTGTGTTCAGAAGCCGAATGAAACTTTGAGGGATTATATCCAGAGATGGATCACCTTACACCACACGGTAGAAGATGTGTCAGATCATCAGGAAATTTGTGCCTTTAAGGAGGGTGTCAGGTATCGAGAGTTGAATATGAAGTTCGGCTGGACAGGAAAAGTGACTCTGGCTCGGATGATGGAAATTGCCACCAAGTATGCCAACGGTGAAGAAGAGGAGCGACTCTAGAGTGGCAAGCACAAAGCAGTCGCCCACGAAGCCGGAGGAGGAAACTCCAGTCGGAAACAGAAACGCAAGGCCGAGCTAGCTGCTCCGGGCGAAGCCTTGGCTGTGGTTCAAGGAAAGTTCAAGGGGAAGCCCAAAGGGTCGTGGAACCCCAAGAAAGTAAAAGATCAAGATGGGAATGACGTGTTGGATTTGCCATGCCATATCCATACCAAAAAAGATGAAGAAGGTAATTTTATTTACCCAAAGCATACCACTCGGCAGTGTCGGCTCCTAATCCAGCAGTTCCGAGAGAAACAGCCCAAGGAAAAGGAAAAAGAAGCAGACAAGGCAGAGGATGAGGAAGAGGATGATGATGGTTATCCCCTCGTGAATTCCACCCTGATGATTTTTGCTGATGTTGAGAACAAAAGTCGATTGAAAGTCATCAACAGGGAAGTGAACATGGTCGCTCCGGTGACACCCGGTTACTTGAAATGGTCCCAGACTGCCATTACATTCGACCAGTCTCACCATCCAGCGCACATAGCCACCCTTGGGAGGCAAGCACTGGTGGTCGACCCGGTGGTCGAAGGCACTCGACTGACGAAGGTCCTGATGGACGGTGGCAGTGGCTTGAACATACTGTATGCAGAGACGTTGAAAGGAATGGGCATTCCGATGTCCAGACTCAGCGAAAGCCATATGAGCTTCCATGGGGTCATTCCAAGCAAGAAGGCTGCATCACTCGGTCAGATTGCACTCGACGTGGTTTTCGGTGATTCCAGAAATTACCGCAAAGAAAAGTTGACATTTGAAGTTGTGGATTTCCAGAGCGCTTATCATGCAATTCTGGGCAGGCCAGCTTATGCACGGTTTATGGCTCGACCATGTTACGTGTATCTCAAACTGAAGATGCCTGGTCCCAGAGGAGTGATCACTATCTCTGGTAATCTGAAGAAAGCAGAAGAGTGTTTCCAGAAGGGCTCAAAGATCGCTGATGCCCAGATGGTCGTGGTAGAATTGCAAGAATACCAGAAAAATGCAGACCCGAGTGACCTACTGCGAGCCAAGAAGCTAGCCACAGATTCAGCATTCCAGTCGTCTGGTGAAACAAAGTCGATTCACATCCACCCGACGGATCCAAATGCAGCTCCGACCCACATTTCAACCACACTCGACTCCAAATAGGAAGAAGCGCTCATCCAGTTCCTCCATGAGAACTGGGACATCTTTGCTTGGAAACCTTCTGACATGCCGGGTGTTCCCAGGGGACTGGCTGAGCACTGTTTGCGAGTCGACCCGAAGGTGAAACCAGTCAAAGAGCATCTTCGGCGGTCTGCTGTCCAGAAAAGAAAGGCAATTGGTGAAGAGGTGCCTCGGCTTTTGGCAGCTGAGTTTATCCGAGAGATTTACCACTCCAAGTGGTTAGCCAATGTTATCATGGTCCCAAAGAAGGATGACTCACTTCGCATGTGCATTGATTTTAAGCATATCAATCGGGCCTGCCCGAAAGATCACTTCCCTCTCCCTCGCATCGATCAGATAGTCGACTCAACTGCAGGGTGCGAGCGTTTGTCATTTTTGGACGCCTACTCCGGGTACCACCAGATCTATCTGTACGGACCCGACGAAATAAAGACAGCTTTCATCACTCCGTTTGGGTGCTTTTGTTATGTCACAATGCCATTCGGTTTGAAGAATGCCGGAGCCACATTCATGCGGATGATTCAGAAGTGCCTGCTCACTCAGACCAGTCGGAATGTGGAAGCATACATGGATGACATTGTGGTCAAGTCACGTAAAGGTTTCGACCTACTGACTGACCTTGCTGAAACCTTTTCCAACCTCAGAAGGTATGATATCAAGCTCAATCCATCAAAGTGCATGTTTGGAGTTCCAGGTGGAAAGTTACTCGGTTTTATTGTTTCCGAACGAGGAATCAACGCTAACCCAGAGAAAGTAGGCACTATACTCCGAATGAAACGCCCTGTGTGTGTGCATGATGTCTAGAAGCTTACTGGTTGCTTGGCCGCCCTAAGTCGATCATTTCTCGCCTCGGTGAAAAGGTGCTGCCTCTTTACCGACTGATGAAGAAATCAGACAAGTTCGAGTGAACCCCAGAAGCTGATGCAGCATTTTTAGAGCTGAAAACCCTGCTTTCCACCCAGCCGGTGCTTGCTGCTCCAATCAGCAAAGAGCCTCTACTGCTTTATATAGCAGCCACTGGACAAGTCGTCAGTGCAGTACTTACGGTCGAGCGGGAAGAAGAAGGTTGCACACTATTTCTTAGATCACTCTGTTATAGTCGTCAGCGACGCTCCATTGTCAGAGATTCTGCACAACAGAGATGCAACTGGTCGAGTGGCCAAATGGGCAATTGAACTCCTTCCCTTGGATATCAAGTTTGAGGCAAAGAAAGCTATCAAGTCCCAAGCAATAGCAGATTTCCTCGCCGAGTGGATCGAACAGCAACTGCCGACTCAAGTTTAATCTGAGCACTGGACCATGTTCTTTGACGGATCCAAGATGCTGAACGGTTCTGGTGCTGGAGTAGTTCTGGTATCCCCCCGAGGAGCCAAGCTCAGATATGTCCTCCAGATTCACTTTGATTCCTCCAACAATGAAGCAGAATATGAAGCACTCCTGTATGGGTTGCGCACGGCCATCTCACTCGGCGTCCGTCGCCTCATGGTCTATGGTGACTCAGATTTGGTAGTTAATCAAGTGATGAAGGAGTGGGACGTCAGAAGCCCAGCCATGACTGGTTACTGCAACGCGGTGAGAAAGCTTGAGAAGAATTCGAGGGGTTAGTGTTGGGGAACGTAGTAATTTCAAAAAAAATCATACGCACACGCAAGATCATGGTGATGCATAGCAATGAGAGGGGAGAGTGTGATCTACGTACCCTTGTAGACCGACAGCAGAAGCGTTAGCACAACGCGGTTGATGTAGTCGTACGTCTTCACGGCCCGACCGATCAAGCACCGAAACTACGGCACCTCCGAGTTTTAGCACACGTTCAGCTCGATGACAATCCCCGGACTCCGATCTAGCAAAGTGTCGGGGAAGAGTTCCGTCAGCACGACGGCGTGGTGACGATCTTGATGTTCTACCATCGCAGGGCTTCGCCTAAGCACCGCTAAAATATTATCGAGGATTATGGTGGAAGGGGGCACCGCACACGGCTAAGAAAATGATCGCGTGGATCAACTTGTGTGTGTAGGGGTGCCCCTGCCCCCGTATATAAAGGAGCAAGGGGAGAAGGCCGGACGGCCCTATTGGTGCGCCAAGGAGGAGTCCTCCTCCTAGTAGGAGTAGGACTCCTACTAGGAGGGGGAAAGGAAGTGGGGAGGGAGAAGGAAAGGGGGGCGCCGCCCCCCTCTCCTAGTACAATTCGGACTAGGGGGGAGGAGGCATGCGGCCCACCCTGGCTGCCCCTCTCTCTCCACTAAGGCCCATATGGCCCATTACTTCTCCCGGGGGGGGGGGGTTCCGGTAACCCTCCGGTACTCCGGTTTTCTCCAAAATCACCCGAAACACTTCCGGTGTCCGAATATAGCCGTCCAATATATCAATCTTTATGTCTCGACCATTTCGAGACTCCTCGTTATGTCCGTGATCACATCCAGGACTCCGAACTAACTTCGGTACATCAAAATGCATAAACTCATAATATAACTATCATCGAAACCTTGAGCGTGCGGACCCTACGGGTTCGAGAACAATGTAGATGTGACCGAGACATGTCTCCGGTCAATAACCAATAGAACCTGGATGCTCATATTGGCTCCCACATATTCTACGAAGATCTTTATCGGTCAGACCGCATAACAACATACATTGTTCCCTTTGTCATCGGTATGTTACTTGCCCGAGATTCGATCGTCGGTATCTCAATACCTAGTTCAATCTCGTTACCGGCAAGTCTCTTTACTCGTTTCATAATACATCATCTCGCAACTAACTCATTAGTTGCAATGCTTGCAAGGCTTATGTGATGTGCATTACTGAGAGGGCCCAGAGATACCTCCCCGACAATCGGAGTGACAAATCCTAATCTCAAAATACGCCAACCCAACATTTACCTTTGGAGACACCTGTAGAGCTCCTTTATAATCACCCAGTTACGTTGTGACGTTTGGTAGCACACAAAGTGTTCCTCCGGCAAACGGGAGTTGCATAATCTCATAGTCATAGGAACATGTATAAGTCATGAAGAAAGCAATAGCAACATACTAAACGATCGGGTGCTAAGCTAATGGAATGGGTCATGTCAATCACATCATTCTCCTAATAATGTGATCCCATTAATCAAATGACAACATATATCTATGGTTAGGAAACATAACCATCTTTGATTAACGAGCTAGTCAAGTAGAGGCATACTAGTGACGTTTTAGTTTGTCTATGTATTCACACAAGTATTATGTTTCCGGATAATACAATTCTAGCATGAACAATAAACATTTATCATGATATAAGGAAATAAAATAATAACATTATTATTGCCTCTAGGGCATATTTCCTTCAGTCTCCCACTTGCACTAGAGTCAATAATCTAGATTACACAGTAATGATTCTAACACCCATGGAGCTTTGGTGCTGATCATGTTTTGCTTGTGGAATAGGCTTAGTCAACGGGTCTGCAACATTCAGATGCGTATGTATCTTGCAAATCTCTATGTCTCCCACCTTGACTAGATCCCGGATGGAATTGAAGCGTCTCTTGATGTGCTTGGTTCTCTTGTGAAATCTGGATTCCTTTGCCAAGGCAATTGCACCAGTATTGTCACAAAAGATTTTCATTGGACCTGATGCACTAGGTATGACACCTAGATCGGATATGAACTCCTTCATCCAGACTCCTTCGTTTGCTGCTTCCGAAGCAGCTATGTACTCCGCTTCACATGTAGATCCCGCCACAACGCTTTGTTTAGAACTGCACCAACTGACAACTCCACCGTTTAATGTAAACACGTATCCGGTTTGCGATTTAGAATCGTCCGGATCAGTGTCAAAGCTTGCATCAACGTAACCATTTACAATGAGCTCTTTGTCACCTCCATATATGAGAAACATATCCTTAGTCCTTTTCAGGTATTTCAGGATGTTCTTGACCGCTGTCCAGTGATCCACTCCTGGATTACTTTGGTACCTCCCTGCTAGACTTATAGCAAGACACACATCAGGTCTGGTACACAACATTGCATACATGATAGATCCTATGGCTGAAGCATAGGGAACATCTTTCATTTTCTCTCTATCTTCTGCATTGGTTGGGCATTGAGTCTTACTCAATTTCACACCTTGTAACACAGGCAAGAATCCTTTCTTTGCTTGATCCATTTTGAACTTCTTCAAAATTTTGTCAAGGTATGTGCTTTGTGAAAGTCCAATTAAGCGTCTTGATCTATCTCTATAGATCTTAATGCCCAATATGTAAGCAGCTTCACCGAGGTCTTTCATTGAAAAACTCTTATTCAAGTATCCCTTTATGCTATCCAGAAATTCTATATCATTTCCGATTAGTAATTTGTCATCTACATATAATATTAGAAATGCTACAGAGCTCCCACTCACTTTATTGTAAATACAAGCTTCTCCAAAAGTCTGTACAAAACCAAATGCTTTGATCACACTATCAAAGCGTTTATTCCAACTCCGAGAAGCTTGCACCAGTCCATAAATGGATCGCTGGAGCTTGCACACTTTGTTAGATCCCTTTGGATCGACAAAACCTTCCGGTTGCATCATATACAACTCTTCTTCCAGAAATCCATTCAGGAATGCAGTTTTGACATCCATCTGCCAAATTTCATAATCATAAAATACGGCAATTGCTAACATGATTCAGACATACTTAAGCATCGCTACGAGTGAGAAGGTCTCATCGTAGTCAATCCCTTGAACTTGTCGAAAACCTTTTGCGACAAGTCGAGCATTGTAGACAAACATTACCGTCAGCGTCAGTCTTCTTCTTGAAGATCCATTTATTCTCAATTGCTTGCCGATCATTGGGCAAGTCAACCAAAGTCCAAACTTTGTTCTCATACATGGATCCCATCTCAGATTTCATGGCTTCAAGCCATTTTGCGGAATCTGGGCTCACCATCGCTTCTCCATAGTTCGTAGGTTCATCATGATCTAGTAGCATGACTTCCAGAACAGGATTACCGTACCACTCTGGTGCGGATCTTATTCTGGTTGATCTATGAGGTTCAATAGTATCTTGTCTTGAAGTTTCATGATCATCATCATTAGCTTCCTCACTAATTGGTGTAGGTGTCACATAAACTGGTTTCTGTGATGTACTACTTTCCAATAAGGGAGCAGGTACAGTTACCTCATCAAGTTCTACTTTCCTCCCACTCACTTCTTTCGAGAGAAACCCCTTCTCTAGAAAGTTTCTGAATTTAGCAACAAAAGTCTTGCCTTCGGATCTGTGATAGAAGGTGTATCCAATAGTTTCCTTTGGATATCCTATGAAGACACATTTCTCCGATTTGGGTTCGGGCTTATCAGGTTGAAGCTTTTTCACATAAGCATCGTAGCCCCAAACTTTCAGAAACGACAACTTTGGTTTCTTGCCAAACCATAGTTTATAAGGCGTCGTCTCAACGGATTTTGATGGTGCCCTATTTAACGTGAATGTGGCCGTCTCCAAAGCATAACCCCAAAACGATAGCGGTAAATCGGTAAGAGACATCATAGATCGCACCATATCTAGTAAAGTACGATTACGATGTTCGGACACACCATTACGCTGTGGTGTTCCGGGTGGCGTGAGTTGCGAAACTATTCTGCATTGTTTCAAATGTACACCAAACTCGTAACTCAAATATTCTCCTCCACGATCAGATCGTAGGAATTTTATTTTCTTGTTACGATGATTTTCAACTTCACTCTAAAATTCTTTGAACTTTTCAAATGTTTCAGACTTATGTTTCATTAAGTAGATATACCCATATCTGCTTAAGTCATCTGTGAAGGTGAGAAAATAATGATATCCGCCACGAGCCTCAACATTCATCGGACCACATACATCTGTATGTATGATTTCCAACAAATCTTTTGCTCTCTCCATAGTACCGGAGGACGGTGTTTTTGTCATCTTACCCATAAGGCACGGTTCGCAAGTACCAAGCGATTCATAATCAAGTGGTTCCAAAAGTCCATCAGTATGGAGTTTCTTCATGCGCTTTACACCGATATGACCCAAACGGCAGTGCCACAAATAAGTTGCACTATCATTATCAACTCTGCATCTTTTGGCTTCAACATTATGAATATGTGTGTCACTACTATCGAGATTTAATAAGAATAGACCACTCTTTAAGGGTGCATGACCATAAAAGATATTACTCATATAAATAGAACAACTATTATTCTCTGATTTAAATGAATAACCGTCTCGCATCAAACAAGATCCGGATATAATATTCATGCTTAACGCTGGCACCAAATAACAATTGTTTAGGTCTAATACTAATCCCGAAGTAGATGTAGAGGTAGCGTGCTGACCGCGATCACGTCGACTTTGGAACCATTTCCCACGCGCATCGTCACCTCGTCCTTAGCCAATCTTCGCTTAATCTGTAGTCCCTGTTTCGAGTTGCAAATGTTAGCAATAGAACCAGTATCAAATACCCAGGTGCTACTGCGAGCATTAGTAAGGTACACATCAATAACATGTATATCACATATACCTTTGTTCACCTTGCCATCCTTCTTATCCGCCAAATACTTGGGGCAGTTCCGCTTCCAGTGACCAGTCTGCTTGCAGTAGAAGCACTCAGTTTCAGGCTTAGGTCCAGGTTTGGGTTTCTCCTCTTGAGTAGCAACTTGCTTGCTGTTCTTTTTGAAGTTCCCCTTCTTCTTCCCTTTGCCCTTTTTCTTGAAACTAGTGCTCTTGTTAACCATCAACACTTGATGCTCCTTCTTGATTTATACCTCTGCAGCTTTTAGCATTGCGAAGAGCTCGGGAATAGTCTTATTCATCCCTTGCATGTTATAGTTCATCACGAAGCTCTTGTAGCTTGGTGGCAGTGATTGGAGAATTCTGTTAATGACTCAATCATCTGGAAGATTAACCCCCAATTGAATCAAGTGATTATTATACCCAGACATTTTGAGTATATGCTCACTGAGAGAACTGTTCTCCTCCATCTTGCAGCTATAGAACTTATTGGAGACTTCATATATCTCAATCCGGGCATTTGCTTGAAATATTAACTTCAACTCCTGGAACATCTCATATGCTCCATGACGTTCAAAACGTCGTTGAAGTCCCGATTCTAAGCCGTAAAGCATGGCACACTAAACTATCGAGTAGTCATCAACTTTGCTCTGCCAGACGTTCATAACATCTGGTGTTGCTCCAGCAGCAGGCCTGACACCTAGCAGTGCTTCCAGGACGTAATTCTTCTGTGTAGCAATGAGGATAATCCTCAAGTTACGGACCCAGTCCATGTAATTGCTACCATCATCTTTCAACTTTGCTTTCTCAAGGAACGCATTAAAATTCAACAGAACAACAACATGGGCCATCTATCTACAATCAAACATAAACAAGCAAGATACTATCAGGTACTAAGTTCATGATAAATTTAGGTTCAATTAATCGTATTACTAAAGAAATCCCACTTAGATAGACATCCCTCTAATCCTCTAAGTGATTACGTGATCCAAATCAACTAAACCATGTCCGATCATCACGTGAGATGGAGTAGTTTCATTGGTGAGCATCACTATGTTGATCATATCTACTATATGATTCATGCTCGACCTTTCGGTCTCCGTGTTCCGAGGCCATATCTGTATATGCTTGGCTCGTCAAGTATAACCTGAGTATTCCGCGTGTGCAACTGTTTTGCACCCATTGTATTTGAACGTAGAGCCTATCACACCCGATCATCATGTGGTGTCTCAGCATGAAGAACTTTCGCAACGGTTCCTACTCAGGGAGAACACTTCTTGATAATTAGTGAGAGATCATCTTAAAATGCTACCGTCAAACAAAGCAAGATAAGATGCATAAAAGATAAACATCACATGTAATCAATATAAGTGATATGATATGGCTATCATTATCTTGTGCTTGTGATCTCCGTCTTCGAAGCACCGTCATGATCACCATCGTCACCGGGCGACACCTTGATCACCATCGTAGCATCGTTGTCGTCTCGCCAATCTTATGCTTCCACGACTATCGCTACCACTTAGTGATAAAGTAAAGCATTACTGCGCAATTGCATTGCATACAATAAAGCGACAACCATATGGCTCCTGTTAGTTGCCGATAACTTGGTTACAAAACATGATCATCTCATACAATAGAATTTAGCATCATGTCTTGACCATATCACATCACAACATGCCCTGCAAAAACAAGTTAGACGTCCTCTACTTTGTTGTTGCAAGTTTTATGTGGCTTCTACGGGCTTAAGTAAGAACCAATCTTACCTACGCATCAAAACCACAATGATAGTTTGTCAAGTTGGTGTTGTTTTAACCTTCGCAAGGACCGGGCGTAGCCACACTCGGTTCAACTAAAGTTGGAGAAACTGACACCCGCTAGCCACCTTTGTGCAAAGCACGTCGGGAGAACCGGTCTCGCGTAAGCGTACGCTTAATGTCGGTCCGGGCCGCTTCGTCCAACAATACCGCCGGACCAAAGTATGACATGCTGGTAAGCAGTATGACTTACATCGCCCACAACTCACTTGTGTTCACCTCATGCATATAACATCAACACATAAAACCTAGGCTCGGATGCCACTGTTGGGGAACGTAGTAATTTCAAAAAAAATCCTACGCACACGCAAGATCATGGTGATGCATAGCAATGGGAGGGGAGTGTGATCTACGTACCCTTGTAGACCGACAGCAGAAGCGTTAGCACAACGCGGTTGATGTATTCGTACGTCTTCACGGCCCGACCGATCAAGCACCGAAACTACGGCACCTCCGAGTTTTAGCACACGTTCAGCTCGATGACGATCCCCAGACTCCGATCCAGCAAGTGTCGGGGAAGAGTTCCGTCAGCACGACAGCGTGGTGACGATCTTGATGTTCTACCGTCGCAGGGCTTCGCCTAAACACCGCTACAATATTATCGAGGATTATGGTGGAAGGGGGCACCACACACGGCTAAGAAAACGATCACGTGGATCAACTTGTGTGTCGAGGGGTGCCCCCTGCCCCCGTATATAAAGGAGCAAGGGGAGGAGGCCGGCCGGCCCTATTGGCGCACCAAGGAGGAGTCCTACTCCTAGGAAGTGGGGAGGGAGAAGGAAAGGGGGGCGCCGCCCCCCCTCTCCTAGTCCAATTCGGACTAGGGGGGAGGAGGCGCACGGCCCACCATGGCTGCCCTTCTCTCTCTCCACTATGGCCCATATGGCCCATTACTTCTCCCGGGGGGGTCCGGTAACCCTCCGGTACTCCGGTTTTCTCCGAAATCACCCGGAATACTTCCGGTGTCCGAATATAGCCGTCCAATATATCAATCTTTATGTCTTGACCATTTCGAGACTCCTCGTTATGTCCGTGATCACATCCGGGACTCCGAACTAACTTCGGTACATCAAAACTCATAAACTCATAATATAACTGTCATCAAAACCTTGAGCATGCGGACCCTATGGGTTCGAGAACAATGTAGACATGACCGAGACATGTCTCCGGTCAATAACCAATAGCGGAACCTGGATGCTCATATTGGCTCCCACATATCCTACGAAGATATTTATCGGTCAGACCGCATAACAACATATGTTGTTCCCTTTGTCATCGGTATGTTACTTGCCCGAGATTCGATCGTCGGTATCTCAATACCTAGTTCAATCTCGTTACCGGCAAGTCTCTTTACTCGTTTCGTAATACATCATCTCGCAACTAACTCATTAGTTGCAATGCTTGCAAGGCTTATGTGATGTGCATTACCGAGAGGGCCCAGAGATACCTCTCTGACAATCGGAGTGACAAATCCTAATCTCGAAATACGCCAACCCAACATTTACCTTTGGAGACACCTGTAGAGCTCCTTTATAATCACCCAGTTACGTTGTGACGTTTGGTAGCACACAAAGTGTTCCTCCGGCAAATGGGAGTTGCATAATCTCATAGTTATAGGAACATGTATAAGTCATGAAGAAAGCAATAGCAACATACTAAATGATCGGGTGCTAAGCTAATGGAATGGGTCATGTCAATCACATCATTCTCCTAATAATGTGATCCCGTTAATCAAATGACAACATATATCTATGGTTAGGAAACATAACCATCTTTGATTAACGAGCTAGTCAAGTAGAGGCATACTAGTGACGTTTTAGTTTTTCTATGTATTCACACAAGTATTATGTTTCCGGATAATACAATTCTAGCATGAACAATAAACATTTATCATGATATAAGGAAATAAAATAATAACATTATTATTGCCTCTAGGGCATATTTCCTTCAGTTAGAACTCCACCACATACCCCGACTGAAAAATCAAGCAGCCGACGATTTGGCAAAGATAGGTTCCAAGAGAGAAGCCATTCCCAGCAATGTATTTTTGGAGCATTTCCACTCGCCGATAGTTCAGGAAGATCCTTTTACTGAAGAGTCCCTGCAACCTAAGAGTGCCACAGATCCGACTGAAGTTGAGGTCCTAGACGTGGTCGACTTGATCATGGAGGTTCTAGCCATTACTCCCGACTGGATGGTGCCTTACATTGCATACTTCCTCAGGAAAGAACTACCGGAAGATGAAGAAGAGGCTCGACAGATCGTCCGTCGATCCAAGGCCTTTACTGTGATAAGAGGGCAGTTGTTCAGGGAAAGTGTGACTAGAGTCGGTCAGAAATGCATAACACCAGACAAAGGTCGAATGATCCTCAATGACATCCACTCGGGGACCTGTGGTCATCATGCGTCCTCTCGGGCCATTGTGGCTAAAGCATACCGAGCTGGATTCTATTGGCCACGAGCAAATGAAATGGCAAAAGATATAGTCGAAAGATGTGAAGGCTGCCAGTTTTACTCCGACATGTCTCACAAGCCTGCATCAGCCCTAAAGACCATCCCCCTCATCTGGCCCTTTGTTGTTTGCGGTCTGGATATGGTTGGACCACTGAGAATTGGCAGGAGCGGCTTCACTCATGTGCTCGTAGCAGTCGACAAGTTTACCAAATGGATCGAAGCTAAACCTATCAAGAACCTTGATGGAAGCACCGCTGTTAGTTTTATCAGAGAATTGACATTCAGATATGGAGTCCCACACAGCATCATCACAGAAAACGGGTCGAACTTCGATTCTGATGAGTTCAGAGCTTTCTGCGCCTCTCAGGGCACTCGAGTCGACTATGCTTCGGTCGCTCACCCGCAGTCGAACGGACAAGCGGAAAGAGCCAATGGCCTAATCCTCAAAGGACTGAAACCCTGACTGATGCGTGATCTCAAACACGCAGCAGGCGCTTGGGTTGATGAACTTCCGTCTGTTCTGTGGGGCTTGAGGACAACCCCCAATCGGTCGACCGGACGAACCCCTTTCTTCTTGGTTTATGGGGCCGAAGCTGTTCTGCCAAGTGACCTGCTCCACAACGCACCCCGAGTCGAGCTCTTCTCCGAAGAGGAAGCAGAACAGGCCCGGCAAGATTCAGTCGATCTCTTGGAGGAGGAAAGAGAGATGGCCTTGATCCGGTCGACCATCCATCAGCAAGACTTGCATCGATTCCATGCCAGAAATGTGAGGGGTCGAGCCTTTCAAGAAGGAGACTTAGTTCTTCGAGTGGATCAACAGAAACCACACAAGCTTGCCCCGACTTGGGAGGGCCCCTTCATCATCACCAAAGTTCTCAACAACGGAGCATACCATCTTTACAGTATTGAGCATCAGAAAGATGAGCCATGGGCTTGGAACGTGGAGCTGCTCCGCCCCTTTTGAATAAAATGTAATAAGAAACACCTCTGTAATTTGTTTATCAAAGACAAGAGCTTATGGTTTTCTCATTCAATTGTTGTACTCTGATGTACTCCTGAAATCCCCCAGTGGGTGGGCTTAGTCGCGAATCCGTTTCGCCTGAGTTCGACAGAAAATCCTACCGAGTGGAGAGCAATCCTCCCACTCGGGGGCTTAGCTGCAGTCCAGTACTCGCCTAAGTTCTCTCGCTAGGAGACTTAGCTGCAGTCCAGTACTCGCCTAAGTTTGAAAAATCCTACCAAGTGGAGAGCAATCCTCCCACTCGGGGGCTTAGCTATAGTCCAGTACTCGCCTAAGTTCTCCCACTAGGAGACTTAGCTGTAGTCCAGTACTCGCCTAAGTTTGAAAAAAATCCTACCGAGTGGAGAGCAACCCTCCCACTCGGGGGCTTAGCTGCAGTCCGGTACTCGCCTAAGTTCTCCCGCTAGGAGACTTAGCTGTAGTCCAGTACTCGCCTAAGTTTGAAAAAAATCCTACCGAGTGGATAGCAACCCTCCCACTCGGGGGCTTAGCTGCAGTCCGGTACTCGCCTAAGTTCTCTCGCTAGGAGACTTAGTTGCAGTCTAGTACTCGCCTAAGTTTGAAAAAAATCCTACCGAGTGGAGAGCAACCCTCCCACTCGGGGGCTTAGCTGTAGTCCAGTACTCGCCTAAGTTCTCCCACTAGGAGACTTAGCTACAGTCCAGTACTCGCCTAAGTTTGAAAAATCCTACCGAGTGGAGAGCAATCCTCCCACTCGGGGGCTTAGCTGCAGTCTAGCACTCGCCTAAGTTCTCCCACTAGGAGACTTAGCAGCAGTCTAGTACTCGCCTAAGTTCTCCCACTAGGAGACTTAGCAGCAGTCCAGTACTCGCCTAAGTTTGAAAAATCCTACCGAGTGGAGAGCAATCCTCCCACTCGGGGGCTTAGCTGCAGTCCAGCACTCGCCTAAGTTCTCCCACTAGGAGACTTAGCAGCAGTCCAGTACTCGCCTAAGTTTGAAAAATCCTACCGAGTGGAGAGCAATCCTCCCACTCGGGGGCTTAGCTGCAGTCCAAGTACTCGCCTAAGTTCTCCCACTAGGAGACTTAGCTGCAGTCCAGTACTAGCCTAAGTTTGAAAATCCTACCGAATGGAGAGCAATCCTCCCACTCGGGGGCTTAGCTGCAGTCCAAGTACTCGCCTAAGTTCTCCCAGGAGACTTAGTTGCAGTCCAGTACTCGCCTAAGTATGAAAAATCCTACCGAGTGGAGAACAATCCTCCCACTCGGGGGGCTTAGGTGCAGTCCAGTACTCGCCTAAGTCCGAAACCCATCCCTATCTGCAAGGATGACGAGGTGCAGGTCGACTGCAACCTTCTCCTTCGGAGCTATGACACAAGTACAACGTCCGCTCCATCCCTATCCGCAAGGATGACGAGATGCAGGTCGACTGCAACCTTCTCCTTCGGAGCTACGACACAAGTACAACGTCCGCTCCATCCCTATCCGCGAGGACAACGAAGCGCGGGTCGACTGGAGTTGCCCCCTCAGAGCTGCATCTCCGGCACAAAGACTATTTCGAGCAATAAGCAAAGTCGATTCAAAGGCAAACGCAAGCACATTCGGAGATAAACCAAATTCAGATAAATCCTAAAAGTTCCAAGCAGCAAATCGAGAGTATTCGGGCATCAAGCCCAAAGGACTTTAACAGTTACAGCAATCACTCCGCATTCCGAGGCAAATTTAAAGCAGATTCAAGTTTCATAAGTTTGTTCACTCAGACGGAGGAGGGCTGGCAGGCTCCACGAACAAGTCCAGGTCGATCCCATCAGCGATCCGAGTGGCGGCAGCAATGAAGGTCTCTATGAAGGACTGGAAGTCATGCTTTTTGGTGTTGGTGACTTTGATCGCAGCCAGCTTGTCTTCACGAGCCTCCTTGCAATGGACTCGCACCAAGGACAATGCCACGTCAGCACCACAACAGGCGGAGGATTTCTTCCACTCTTACACCCGGTCAGGGATCTCGTTCAGTCGAGTCATCAGGGATTCCAAGTCATTCTGAAGCTTTGCCCCTGGCCAAAGCGATGAGTCGATTCGGGAGACTACCTCCTTCAGGCACTCAAGGTAGCTTGTGGCGCTGGCGATACGGGACTCCAGTCGGAGCACGTTCATTGCAGTTTCATCACAGACTGGAGAAGCGATAGGGTCCAGACCCGTCTCGACCCTTCCAGTTTCCTCGTTGAAGTCTTGACAGAATTCTGCAGCAAAAATTAGTCAGTCGACCGAGCATAATCCGATCACAAGCATCAACACAAGCGGTTTAGAAGAAATACGTCCCAACGCGAGATAGAGCTTCTTGGCAAGAGTCCTCAGATAAGCTGCCGTGTCATTCCTCTTGCGGATTGCAGATTCCAACTTGTCATTCAGGACAACCTTGTCTTTCTTCAAACCGGTCACTTCACGGTTAGCTGCATTAAAACAAGATTTCAGTTTGTTCACCTCTCCTTCCAGCATTTCGAATGAAGCAAGCTTCTGGTCTGCGAGAGCAGTTTTATCTTGGGCTGCTTTTTGCGCAGCGGCGAGGTCCGCGTCCTTCTTCTCCAGAGCCAACTTCATTTTCTCTGCAAAAGGAACAATCGAATCAAAAAACAGATCAAAGAAATGTATTGAAAGTCAGTCGACAGTCGGTTACCTTCCATACCAGCGGCTTCATCTTGAGCTTTCTTCAGATTCTGTTGGGCTAATTCCAAGTCGAGGTTGAGTTGCCTCTGCTTCTCCTCAAGTTCAGCAAACTTAGAAATCAGAGTACAAGATTTCTGCAGAAGGCAAAAGATGGATCAGTCGATAAGATCAAAGGTTGTTTACCTCCGAGTGAATTAAACCTAAAAGAAGTTCGCTAGACCCCAGCCGACTGCACACAGTCGACTGCGGTCTCAGGGGCTACACCCAGCGAGTGCACTTGGCGTGCCCCCGCTGACAAAAAAATGTGTTCAGACCCCAGTCGACTGCCATCAGTCGACCGCGTTCTCGGGGACTACACCCAGTGGGTGCACTTAGCGTGCCCCCACTGGTTCGGATCCTACTCGACCGGTCCGCCTGAGTCAAGTGAAAGGAGTAAAAAAGAAAGGAAAGAAGAACTCAGACTCCAGTCGACTGCCAGCAGTCGACCATGGTCTCGGGGACTACACCCAGTGGGTGCACTTAACGTGCCCCCACCGGTTCAGATCCCACTCGCCCAGACCGAGTGGAAGAATGAAACTACCTAGAATAACAAAACACCCAATGGGTGCTCTAATTCGACGCAAACAACATCAAGTCGTGTAGAAGAAGATTTTTCGAGTAACAGTTCCTCATAGAGCAAAAACAGTCGGAAAATCTACTCACCTGGACATTGGCCCGAAGACCAGCGCTGGCGTCATAGGCAGCCTGGCTGTTCTCATGCATTGTCTTCACCCGCTCCATCATCATGTCAGCTTGTCGGATGGCTTCCGCAGCCGCTTCCGACTGGTTGTCCGGGACGGGGTAGCTGGTGAAAAAGTGAGCAGACGGCCCAGGTGCGACGGCTTGGAGCTCTGGGGCGTGGAGTTGGATAGCCAAAGGAATCACAGGAGCAGTCGACAGTGCAGGATGCCCACTCGACAAGGGCGCAGTGAAGGTCACAGAGGCCCTGCCCGCGTCTTCAGGATGACGGACGGGAGGTGTTGAAGTTGGTTCTTGCTGAGCCATCCTGCCAACTGCTACCTTCTTTCTCTTCTTGGGCTTAAGAGCCACATCTTCATCGTCATCTGGAAGATCAATGATGTTGGGTGGAGCTGCAAGGCAGGTCATTCGATCCCAAGTGAATCACTAGAACGCAATCGACCAAAGAATCAAGAGCAAAATCGCAAGAGTTGATACCTGGGTTGGAGGTTACCGCATCTTCCATTTCCTCGTCCCGGTACTAGAAAGAAGAGGTTCCTGACGTAGCAGCACTGCAAAGACCCGCATTCAATCGGTTACGTCTGGTTAATTGAGTCGACGAAAAAGACAAGTCAGATGGTTACCCGGAGACAGTAGGAAAGGTCACTTTAATCCTAGGCAAAGCTTTTGGCGGCTCGGAGGAGGTGGCTTTCGCGCTTTCGGTGCTGGAGACGGCACAACTTTGGACTGCTTTGGAGCCTTTTCAGTCGGCATCGGGGAAGACGTCCTAGGACGCTTCGAAGACTAGCCAGTCGGTGCGGTCACCAAGTCCAGAACACTCGCCGGGTCGTGGGCTTGTTTGGATCTCCTCTCCCTGTGAGGAGGCGAGTCGACTTCTTCGTCAATAGATTCGTCGCTCTCCTCGTCTTCCTCAGCCTCCGAATGCTCCTCGCCGCTCTCGCCACCGCTCCCTTCTTCCTCAGCCCCTTGGTCCTGCACCCCGTTGGGCATTGAGTACATCTCGATGAGGGCCTGAAAAGACAACGATCAAAGGAAATTCAATCGACCATAAACAAGATATCACTCGGTGAATTGGAAAAATACTTGATAAGACAGAATTATACCTGCTCCGGCTGGTGGGAGTTGTCGAATGGGATCACCCTCCTAGACCCCCGAGGGTTGTCTTTGTTGCTGGTGATCCCCATCAACCACTTCTCCAAGGTATCCTCAGTGACGTCCTCTGGGTAGATTTGAGTGGAATCCTCGAGCCCAGAGTACATCCACATCAGATGATCGCACGCCTGAAGAGGTTGGATGCGTCGACCGAGAAAGACCTCCAGCAGGTCCATCCCGGTCACCCCGTCGCGGACAAGCTGGACGACCCGCTCGACCAGCACCTTGACCTGCGCCTTCTCTTCTGGAACTACCTTCAGGGGAGCGGGCTTCTCCACTCGAGCCAAAGAAAAAGGAGGAAGTCCAGTCGACTGGCCCGGGGTCGGCTGGTCCATGCAGTAGAACCAAGTCGACTGCCAGCCCCGAACCGAGTCGGGAAGAATCATGGCTGGGAAAGTGCTCTTGCTCCTCATCTGGATCCCCAGACCCCCGCACATCTGGATCACCTGTGTCTTCTCGTCACTCGACTTGGCCTTTTTGACCGACTGGGATCGGTACGTGAAGATGTGTTTGAAAAGACCCTAGTGCGGTCGACAACCCAGGAAGTTTTCGCACATAGACACAAAAGCGGCCAGATAGACTATGCTGTTGGGAGTGAAATGGTGGAGTCGAGCCCCAAAGAAGTTCAAAAAACCCCGGAAGAAAGGATGGGGGGCAGTGAAAATCCGCGATCCACGTGGGTGGCGAGGAGAACACACCCACCCTCCCTCGGCTGCGGCTCGGTTTCGTTCCCCGGGAGCCGTGTCGACTTGTGGGGGATCAGTCCCCCCTCCACCAGGTCGTCGAGGTCGTCCTGCGTGATTATCGAGCGGATCCAGTCGCCCTGGATCCAGCCCGCCGGCAGGCCGGACCTCGACGATGATCCGCCCCGGCTGGTCCGCTTGCCCTTCGCCTTCGTTGTCGCCTTCTTCGCGCGTTCCAGCGCCACCGTCCTCTCCTTCCCCATGGCGGCGGGTCGAGCTCGAGCGAAGGTCCGGCGACGAGGGTGGAAGCGAGCGTGGCGGGGAGATTGAGAGAAGAAGAAGAAGAAAGAATGGGAGCGCACGGGGCAGAGGCCTGGTCCGAGGCCTTTTATAAGGTCGTCATCCGAGTGACTGACTGGTGGACCCAGGCGATCTAAAAAAATCCCGCAACAGTCGTGCGTGCAATACGTGGTGAAAAAGGTGGCACGGGGATCGAGGAGACTTGCCTAATCCGTCCCGATAACCTCGGTTCCATCCGTCTGGCGCGCTTCCCAAAATTCGAATCCCGCAAGATTCGCGAGTGCAGAACAACCTGTCAGACTGAAGACAAACTTCCTCTACATCATCATTCGGAATCCTACCGTGAAAACTCACTCGAGAAAAACCAAGAATGGACCAAGGCGACTGAGAAAGGAGTCGACGTCCTCACCTCAACTCATTGTTCCAGAATGAGATACACTCGTAACACAGAGAATGGGTCAGAAGTGTCCCCAACTCTTTCCCCACTCAAACCCTGATCCATTCGGGGGCTACTGATGAAGCTATGTACCTAGGGTAGGGTCATGGATCTGTCCAGCATACCCTCCCCAAGGACATCTCTGCAAAGAATCAGAAGCGGTCGAAGAGAAAACATCATCCACTCGACCTTGAAGATGTGCTCACTCGACTCCCTTGAAGACACTCGACCACCTTGAAGACACTCGACCATCAGAAGATGAGAAGCCCTCCACTCTGCAACGGTCGTGACTTAAACCATAGCTTTATGGGCATTTATAACACTTTATTGTAGACATTACCAGTAACGTCCGACCTTTATGAACATTGAACCCTGTGTAACAGAGGGGAGCTGGGGTCCTGGCGCACTCTATACAAGCCACCCCCCTCCTCTGGGACAAGGGTTCGCACTTTTGTAAACTCACACACACATATACAATCCAGTCGACCGCCTCAGGGCACCGAGACGTAGGGCTGTTACTTCCTCCGAGAAGGGCCTGAACTCGTAAACTCGTGTGTACAACTACTCCATAGCTAAGATCTTGCCTCCTAATACCTACCCCCCATTCTACTGTCAGTCTTAGATCCATGACAGGCGGCGGGATCCGGTGGTCGTTGGCAGTCGGTGGAGGCTTCTGCGGCGGCCGGTGCGCGCGATCGGGTGCCTCCGCTCCTCCCCTGTTCGGCGTGCGGGCCAACCTGGTCGGGCCGCGCTTCCTCTTGGTCGCCGGTTCTGTACAGGAGGCGCTACTGGTGGTGGAGATCTAGTGGTCATGACGCCTCAGGGCGCCGTTCCCCTCCTTGGAGGCGTCGGTATGGACTGATCTCCTCACTTCACCTTCCCCTAGGTCTCCCGGGCAAAAGCCCTAACTTTGTTGGGCGGCGGCGGCGCTCACGGCCGTTCCCTTCTTGAAGGCGCCGCTTTGGGAACCTTGGGGTTGGGTGGCGCTTGTGGGTGGTGGGTGACGGCGGCGGTGTGGCCCTATCCTAGCATGGATTTACGTTCATTGCTTGGAGATGGACTCGCGTAGGTGGAGGTCATCGGCTGGCGTCGTGGTGGCGTCAATGGCGGAGGACCTGCCAAGGCTCGCGTAGGTGGAGATCGTCATTTGACGTCGTGGTGGCATCGATGGCGGAGGACCTGCCAAGGTTGTCACCTCAATCTGCTCTGAAGATGGACCAGTGGAAGACGGCGGCGACGACACATGTGAGTGCGTCGGACCGGTTTGAGCCGCAGACCTGGCAGATGGCTCGGTCGGGCCTCTGGCTTTAGATGTTAGGTTTAAGTGAGAGGTCTAGGCATGTGGCCCAGCTTGCACCCCTTCATCATTTCGATAGGAGTAGCGGCAAATGTTGCCAAGATGGCAAATTCAGGCATATTGTTGTTCTACTTTGTAAGATCCTTAAGAATAATTAATAAAATGGCCGCATGCATCTTCCAGATGTAGAGGTCGGGGGCCATCCTCCTTTTCCAAAAAAAATGTCTTTTTAGGTGTCCATAAGTTTTATTATATAACAAACACAAACACTGCAACATGTGTTGAAGAAAAAATTTAGTGTTTTAAAAACTAGTCGGTTTAGAGCGCAGATTGATCACAACAAATGGAAGTACTTCACCAATTTTGACCGTAGATAGAAGATACAGACATGTATGTTTTCAAGAAATTACAAATGAACATGATCTTTTTTTGTTGTTATTGTTCATTCGGGAGCATATGCTTTGGAAGCCTATGGTGTTCTGTTGCTATTGTAAAGGCGTTGAAGCTTTTTTGAAAAGGAGGCTTGTGTTCAACTTGGTCCTGCAAAATAAATAGACATAAATGTTTCGGGGCATCTATTCATCAGGTGGCTAAAAGAATTTAAGTTCCAGTCAATTGTGTTTTTACCATTACATCATCATCCAAGGGTCATCCCTCGCGGTGCAGTGTTCTGCTTCCTCCCCGCGACATACGTTTGGACAACCCTAGACTTACGTAAGGAAGGTACTTACGTTTACGTAATAGTCATCGTGAAAGATTAGGATTGGTTTTTAGGGGAGGCTGAGGCCCACCTCCATAAAAATCAGGACGAATGTTTAGATAAGTTTGACATGTTTCATAAATTTACGTAGGCTTTTCGTAGGTTTATCACATGCGTTTTGTTTCTCCACACGCTATCGATCCCCGCGTGCCTAACCGCAACCCATTGTCGTGACACATCGCCCAGGGCGTCCCTCTAACCTTCCCACCTCATGTTCTTCTGCCGCGCCGGCAGCCCCCTTCCCCCGCGCACCCGAACTTGTCAACCCTCGGACTCTCCTGTCCGAGGCCTTGCCGGCGTTCCAGTGCCTTGCTTCGCTCGCCGCAGCGTCGATGTCTTCGCCTCCGTGCTTCATATAAATCGATTGCGCGTAAGAAATTTTGAGGTGCCTGGTGTTTAGCAAAACCGAAATGTTTTCACTTGTTGTGTGAAATCATTCCAAGGAAAAGACTAATGCTATTTTGTTGTGTTCTTGCAGCCAAGTTTTTTTTAGGGAGCACAGTCGAGTTGAATCATTACACGGCTAATGCCAAGCCCAAATCTCAGTCAGCTGCGGGGGGTAACTAAACCGGACACTTGTTTGCCTCTCCCTGTTCCATGCAAACTGACCCACACATCTCCACTCTATACGTCTCTCTTGAAAAGTTCTCCCCTATATAAAACCCACATGCGCTTCGCTTCCGATTTTCACACTGGTAAGGATTTCGGAGCAGATCTTCCAAGAGTACAGATGATCAAGGCGCCCACCTCCTCGCCCTTGGCCGCGGCCGCCGCCGTGCTCGTCGTCGTGTCGGCGTGGGGCGCGGACGCGACGATCGAGACCACGTGCAGGGACGCAGGGGCGGGCGACCGGCGCGTGGACGTCGCGTTCTGCGTGCGCCAGTTCTTGGCGTACGAGGGCGCGGCGGAGGCGGATACGTGGGGCCTGGCAAAGACGGCCGTGCTCATCGGCATCAACCTCGCCGACGACGCCATCTTCGACCTCACCCACGGGAAGATCCTCCCAGAGCCCAAGGACAAGAAGGCCGAGGCGGCCATGGACGCGTGCGTGAAGGCGTACGACAAGGTGGGCCTGGCCTTCGCGGAGGCTTCCGACGAGCTCAGGGCGCGCCGGTACCCGGCGGCCAAGGAGGAGATGGCGAGCGTCGCGCCGCTCCTGCAGCGGTGCGACGGCGGGCTCGTCAAGGTCGGGCTCCCGTCGCCGCTGCCCAGGTACAGCGCCGACTGCCTGCAGACGACCATCATTGGCATCGCCATAACCAACCTCGTCAAGTGATGCACGCATGCGTCGAACACATGTGGTTCTTCTTCGCGTGTGATAAAGCTCCAATAGTGTATAGTGTCCTAGTCTGTCTTTTTTATAGAAATCTAATAAAAAGGGGCAATTCGTATGCTTGGTTAAATTTAGAGCCTTAGACTGTCAATTTTCTACTCTTCAAATGGTTATATAATGTCCACCCGCAAAAAAAATGGTTATATATTGTTCTAAAAAATTGGTTATATATCCGTATTAAACCTTTTTTAGAAATTATCTTAAACTGCACTTTTTTATAATCAATACCTTGATATATTTATAGTACCAAATTTACAACATGCATGAGCTGATTGCGGCGATTACAAAAGAAAGTCTAAAAGAAAAAAGCATATCTTTGAGATCTTCAGGCTCTTTCTTCTTTCATGACACAATCTTGTATTTTTTTAAGGCAGCCATAGAAAAATAACAAAGATATTAAACCGTGGAGCTGTAAATACTTATAAGGGTTCTCCCATAGCTTTAATTTGAGCCAACGTCGGCAAGAGTACCAACACTGGTATTTCAGGAAAAAAAAACACAACCAGATCGATGTCGTTGTGAGCCGAGAGTACGAATCACCATTGTCAAGGACGTAGCAGTCGGGACAGATATTGCAAGGACAATCCTCCTCGTGGTGACCATGAGAAAAAAAATATCCAAAATCGATCTGGTGAAGAAAGATCTGAAGGATCATACGTAGACAAATTTAATCTTCCAACACCACCATTAACTTGCGGAAGGAGATCTCGTCATGAAACGAAGGGACGAAGATTACTTATTATAGATGATGCCATCTTCAAAGAAGATGAAGACGACTACCATCATCCTAAACCAATCTAATGAAAACGCTACTATTATTAAGAAATTCACTCATAAATCGGGTTCCCTCCCACTCCAGCATCAGCGAGGCCCGCCGAAGAAAGGGGAACTGATCTTCTTCCCTGATGAAGGTTGCCGTGTTCATCATGCAAGCCACCCTTGCCCATGCAGTGTCAAAGGACACTTTGGCGGAGGCCAGACATGCACGCAGCATAGCTTTCTCCTAGATAACGGCAAGCAGGGCATCCAAGTCTCTGCATGCTGAGGCACACATCTCCCAACAACTGCGCCCGGCTACATCTCTTCGTCCTCTCACACTTTATTTCCTACATGCCTTCGTCCTCCCTTGACATCACACGAACATCCATCAACCGACCACACCGAATCCATGACCCTAGACTCCTCCACCAAGTCCTTGAACATACCAATGACCTCACCATGTGTCATCTTCCTCCCAGGCAACCACACGCAACAGCAATGCCCCCTTCTTCTACCCCTAGCGAGCAGTTGCAGCCACTGTCACCCTCTCTCCAAATAGCAGCTGCTGCAACACACAACAGTTCAGCCAACCTCCACGCTCATCGCACCAACGACAAGCAGCAGCTTCAACCCCTGCTCGACATCACATCCATACCTCTTCCTCCCACGCAGCAACAACAATAGTAATATTCAGCAGCCACAGCAGCAGCATTAGCTATAACACCAGTAGCCTTCACGGGAGGGACACCACCACCTAGCCGCTCGCAATAGCTTCCGAGCAGCTAGCACAAGTCACAACACCTCGCACCTGTGCCGCCTAAGCTGCTCCAGTCGTTGCCCCCTCCCAGCCGCTGGCGCAGCTCCCCGCTAGCCGCCGCCGTGAGATGAGCCCCGCCGTTGATACCTCTCCAACGTATCTATAATTTTTGATTGCTCCATGCTATATTATCTACTGTTTTCGGCAATATTGGGCTTTATTATCCACTTTTATATTACTTTTGGGACTAACCTATTAACCGGAGGCCCAGCCCAGATTTGCTGTTTTATGCCTATTTCAGTGTTTCGAAGAAAAGGAATATCAAACGGAGTCGAAACGGAACGAAATCAACTAGAGAAGTTATTTTTGGAAGGAAACACACCTGATGGACTTGGACCCCATGTTAGAAGATACTAGAGCTGCCCACGAAGGTGGGGGGGCGCGCCCACCCCCCTAGGGCGCGCCCCCTGCCTCGTGGGGCCCCCGTGGCTCCCCTAACGTGCTTCTTCTGCCTATATAACCCCATATACCCTAAAACATCCAAAACGCAATATAGATCGGGAGTTCCGCCGCCAGAAGCCTCTGTAGCCATCAAAAACCAATCTAGACCCATTCCGGCACCCTGCCGGAGGGGGCAATCCTTCTCCGGTGGCCATCTTCATCATCCCGGTGCTCTCCATGACGAGGAGGGAGTAGTTCTCCCTCGGGGCTGAGGGTATGTACCAGCAGCTGTGTGTTTGATCTCTCTCTCTCTCTCTCTCTCTCTCTCTCTCTCTCTCTCTCTCGTGTTCTTGATTTTGGCACGATCTTGATGTATCGCGAGCTTTGCTATTATAGTTGGATCTTATGTTTCTCCTCCCCCTCTTCTCTCTTGTAATGAATTGAATTTTTCCCTTGAAGTGATCTTATCGGATTGAGTCTTTAAAGACTTGAGAACACTGATGTATGTCTTGCCGTGGATATCTGTGGTGACAATGGGATACCACGTGCCACTTGATGTATGTTTTGATGACCAACTTGCGGGTTTCGTGACATTGGGAACCTATGCATAGGGGTTGGCACATGTTTTCGTCGTGATTCTCCGGTAGAACTTTGGGGCACTCTTTGAGGTCCTCTGTGTTGGTTGAATAGATGAATCTGAGATTGTGTGATGCATATCGTATAATCATGCCCACGGATACTTGAGGTGACATTGGAGTATCTAGGTGACATTAGGGTTTTGGTTGATTTGTGTCTTAAGGTGTTATTCTAGTACGAACTCTAGGGCTGTTTGTGACACTTATAAGAATAGCCCAACGGATTGATTGGAAAGAATAACTTTGAGGTGGTTTCGTACCCTACCATAATCTCTTCGTTCGTTCTCCGCTATTAGTGACTTTGGAGTGACTCTTTGTTGCATGTTGAGGGATAGTTATGTGATCCATTTATGTTAGTATTGTTGAGGGAACTTGCACTAGCGAAAGTATGAACCCTAGGCCTTGTTTCAACGCATTGCAATACCGTTTACGCTCACTTTTATCATTAATTACCTTGCTGTTTTTATATTTTCAGATTACAAAAAATATTATCTACTATCCATATTGCACTTGTATCACCATCTCTTCGCCAAACTAGTGCACCTATACAATTTACCATTGTATTGGGTGTGTTGGGGACACAAGAGACTCTTTGTTATTTGGTTGCAGGGTTGCTTGAGAGAGACCATCTTCATCCTACGCCTCCTATGGATTGATAAACCTTAGGTCATCCACTTGAGGGAAATTTGCTACTGTCCTACAAACCTGTGCACTTGGAGGCCCAACAACGTCTACAAGAAGAAGGTTGTGTAGTAGACATGAAGCTCTTTTCTGGCGCCGTTGCTGGGGACGTCAGTGCTTGAAGGTATATCTTTAGATCTTGCAATTGAGTCTTTTAGTTTCTTGTTTTATCACTAGTTTAGTTTATAAAAGAAAACTATATAAAAAATGGAATTGAGTTTGTTTCATACGCTTCACCTTTTTAATATCTTTCGTGAGTATGATGGAAAGGATAATTGTGCTCAAGTGCTAGAAGAAGAAATCTATAGAATGTTTGGCACTAAATATTTGAATGATGAGCATGACTGCATTGTTGTTAGTATGAATTCCTTGAATATCCATGATGCTAATGATATGCAAAGCCACAAGCTTGGGGAAGCTATGTTTGATGAAGATGATATTTGTTGCCCCCCAAGCTTTGATGAGCAAATTTACTATGATGAAAGCATGCCTCCTATCTATGATGATTATTGATGGCTTGTATGCTATAAAGAATAATGATATCCATGAAACTTGTCATCATGATTTTAGTTTTCAATTGGATTATGCCTCACATGATAATTATTTTGTTGAGTTTGCTCCCACTACTATTCATGAGAAGAATTTTGCACATGTGGAGAGTAATAAAAATTCTATGCTTGTAGATCATGAAAAGAATGATTTAGGTGCTGGTTATATTGTTGAATTCATTCATGATGCTACTGAAAATTATTATGAGGGAGGAATATATGCTTGTAGGAATTGCAATAATATCAAGTTTCCTCTCTATGTGCTTAAAGTTTTGAAGTTATGCTTGTTTTGCCTTCCTATGCTAATTGATTATTGTTCCCACAAGTTGTTTGCTCACAAAATACCTATGCATAGGAAGTATGTTAGACTTAAATGTGCTAGTTATATTCTTCATTATGCTCTCTTTATGTTTCTATTCTTATCCTTTATGTGAGCATCATTGAAATCATCATGCCTAGCTAGGGGCGTTAAACGATAGCGCTTGTTGGGAGGCAACCCAACTTTATTTTTGTTCCTTTATTTTTGTTCCTGTTTAGTAATAAATAATTCATCTAGCCTATGTTTAGATGTGGTTTTATGTGTTTAATTAGTGTTTGTGCCAAGTAGAACCTTTGGGAAGACTTGGGAAAAGTCTTGTTGATCATGCTGTCAAAAACAGAAACTTTAGTGCTCACAAGAATTGCTGCCAATTTTATTTGGAGAGTGCTATTTAGTTAATTATTTTTGAAAATGATTAATAGATAAATTACTCAGGTCCAGAAATTTATTTGAGAATTTTATGAGTTTCATAAGTATACGTTTGATCCAGATTACTACAGACTGTTCTGTTTTTGACAGATTCTGTTTTCGACGTGTTGTTTGCTTATTTTGATGAATCTATGGCTAGTAAAATAGTTTATAAACCATAGAGAAGTTGGAATACAGTTGGTTTAACACCAATATAAATAAAGAATGAGTTCATTACAGTACCTTGAAGTGGTCTTTTGTTTTCTTTCGCTAACGGAGCTCACGAGTTTTCTACTTTAAGTTTTGTGTTGTGAAGTTTTCAAGTTTTGGGTAAGGATTCGATGGACTATGGAATAAGAAGTGGAAAGAGCCTAAGCTTGGGGATGCCCGAGGTACCCCAAGGTAATATTCAAGGATAGCCAAGATCCTAATCTTGGGGATGCCCCGGAAGGCATCCCCTCTTTCGTCTTCGTTCATCGGTAACTTTACTTGGAGCTATAATTTTATTCGTCACATGATATGTGTTTTGCTTGGAGCGTCAATTTATTTTGTTAGGATTTGCTTGCTGTTATGTAGAACAATGTTTTGCATCTTTTATTTCAATAAAAGTGGCATTGATAGCCTCTACTATGCCTATGTTACAAGTATACATGTTGCTGTTCGAAAACAGAAAGTTTACCGCTGTTGCAATAATTCCCTAGAAAATTCAGAATGTGATAAAATGCTGAAACCTTTTGCATATTAATATCTGATAAATTTACTACAGTGGGAATTTTATTTCATAATTTTTGGAGCTAGGGAAGTATTGATGTGCAGCATTCTTTACAGACTATCCTGTTTAGGAAGATTGTTGTTATGTTTGCATTGTTTGCATATGTTTGCTTCTTTAATGATTCTATTTGAGGATAGGAATATTAAATATGCAGAGGCATTTAGTATGCAATGTTGAATAATAATTTTAGTGATTTGCTACAGTAGAGTATGATAAGGTTTTGGCAATGGTTTATATTAACTTATCTCACGAGTCCTTGTTGAGTTTTGTGTGGATGAAGCTTTTAAGATTTAGGGAGACCTTGATATGAGAGGAATTAAGGAGACACAAAAGCTCAAGCTTGGGGATGCCCAAGGCACCCAAGATAATATTTCAAGAAGTCTCAAGAATCTAAGCTTGGGGATGCCCCGGTTGGCATCCCACCTTTCTTCTTCAACAATTATCGGTTAGTTTTGGTTGATCCTAAGTTCTTGCTTCTTCACATGATGTTTGCCATTCTTAGAATGTCATTTTATTTTGATTTGCTTTCTGTTTGAATAGAATACCAAGATCTGAAATTATTAAACGTTAGAGAGTCTTCACATAGTTGCATAATTATTCGACTACTCATTGATCTTCACTTATATCTTTCGGAGTAGTGTGTCATTTGCTCTAGTGCTTCACTTATATCTTTTAGAGCATGGTGGTAGTTTTATTTTGAAGAAATAGATGAACTCTCATGCTTCACTTAGATTATTTTGAGAGTCTTAAATAGCATGGTAATTTTCTTAAAATCCTAATATGCTAGGTATTCAAGAATAATAAAATTCTCTTATGAGTGTGTTGAATACTATGAGAAGTTTGATACTTGATAATTGTTTTGAGATATGGAGATGGTGATATTAGAGTCATGCTAGTTGAGTAGTTGTGAATTTGAGAGATACTTGTGTTGAAGTTTGTGATTCCCGTAGCATGCACGTATGGTGAACCGTTATGTGATGAAGTCGGAGCATGATTTATTTATTGATTGCCTTCCTTATGAGTGGCGGTCGGGGACGAGCAATGGTCTTTTCCTACCAATTTATCCCCCTAGGAGCATGCGTGTAGTACTTTGTTTTGATAACTAATAGAGTTTTGCAATAAGTATGTGAGTTCTTTATGACTAATGTTGAGTCCATGGATTATACGCACTCTCACTCTTCCACCATTGCTAGCCTCTCTAGTACCGCGCAACTTTCGCCGGTACCATAAACCCACCATATACCTTCCTCAAAACAGCCACCATACCTACCTATTATGGCATTTCCATAGCCATTCCGAAATATATTGCCATGCAACTTTCCACCGTTCCGTTTATGACACACTCCATCATTGTCATATTGCTTAGCATGATCATGTAGTTGACATCGTATTTGTGGCAAAGCCACCATTCATAATTCTTTCATACATGTCACTCATGCATCATTGCACATCCTGGTACACTGCCGGAGGCATCCATATAGAGTCATACTTTGTTCTAGTATCGAGTTGTAATCATTGAATTGTAAATAAATAGAAGTGTGATGATCACCATTCAATAGAGCATTGTCCCAAAAAAGGCCAAAAAAATGGGAAAGGCCAAAAAAAGGGAAAGGCCAAATAAAAAAGGAAAGGCCAAATAAAAAAAGAAAATAAATAAAAAGGGGCAATGCTACTATCCCTTTTTCCACACTTGTGCTTCAAAGTAGCACCATGATATAGCGAGTCTCATATATTGTGCTTCAAAGTAGCACCACGTTCTTCACATAGAGAGTCTCATATGTTGTCACTTTCATATACTAGTGGGAATTTTATATTATAGAACTTGGCTTGTATATTTCAATGATGGGCTTCCTCAAAATGCCCTAGGTCTTCGTGAGCAAGCAAGTTGGATGCACACCCACTAGTTTCTTTTGTTGAGTTTTCATACATTTATAGCTCTAGTGCATCCGTTGCATGGCAATCCCTCCTCACTCACATTGATATCTATTGATGGGCATCTCCATAGCCCGTTGATATGCCTAGTTGATGTGAGACTATCTTCTCCCTTTTTGTCTTCTCCACAACCACCATTCTATTCCACCTATAGTGCTATGTCCATGGCTCACGCTCATATATTGCGTGAAGATTGAAAAAGTTTGAGAACATTAAAAGTATGAAACAATTGCTTGGCTTATCATCGGGGTTGTGCATGATTTAAATATTTTGTGTGGGGAAGATGGAGCATAGCCAGACTATATGATTTTGTAGGGATAGCTTTCCTTAGCCATGTTATTTTGAGAAGACATGATTGCTTAGTTGGTATGCTTGAAGTATTATTATTTTTATGTCAATATGAACTTTTGTCTAGAATCTTATGGATCTGAATATTCATGCCACAATTAAGAAGAATTACATTGAAATTATGCCAACTAGCATTCCACATTAAAAATTATCTTATTTATCACTTACCTACTCGAGGACGAGCAGGAATTAAGCTTGGGGATGCTTGATACGTCTCCAACGTATCTATAATTTTTGATTGCTCCATGCTATATTATCTACTGTTTTGGGCAATATTGGGCTTTATTATCCATTTTTATATTATTTTTGGGACTAACCTATTAACCAGAGGCCCAGCCCAGATTTGCTGTTTTATGCCTATTTCAGTGTTTCGAAGAAAAGGAATATCAGACGGAGTCGAAACGGAACGAAATCAACTGGAGAAGTTATTTTTGGAAGGAAACACACCTGATGGACTTGGACCCCATGTCAGAAGATACGGGAGCTTCCCACGAGGGTGGGGGGCACGCCCACCCCCCTAGGGCACGTCCCCTGCCTCGTGGGGCCCCCGTGGCTCCCCTAACGTGCTTCTTCTACCTATATAATTCCATATACCCTAAAACATCCAAAATGCAACATAGATCGAGAGTTCCGCCGCCAGAAGCCTCCGTAGCCATAAAAAACCAATCTAGACCCGTTCCGGCACCCTGCCGGAGGGGGCAATCCTTCTCCGGTGGCCATCTTCATCATCCCGGTGCTCTCCATGACGAGGAGGGAGTAGTTCTCCCTCGGGGCTGAGGGTATGTACCAATAGCTATGTGTTTGATCTCTCTCTCTCTCTCGTGTTCTTGATTTGGCACGATCTTGATGTATCGCGAGCTTTGCTATTATAGTTAGATCTTATGTTTCTACTCCCCCTCTTCTCTCTTGTAACGAATTGAGTTTTTCCCTTGAAGTAATCTTATCGGATTGAGTCTTTAAAGACTTGAGAACACTTGATGTATGTCTTGCCGTGGATATCTGTGGTGACAATGGGATACCACGTGCCACTTGATGTATGTTTTGGTGACCAACTTGCAGGTTTCGTGACATTGAGAACCTACGCATAGGGGTTGACACACGTTTTCGTCGTGATTCTCTGGTAAAACTTTGGGGCACTCTTTGAGGTCCTTTGTGTTGGTTGAATAGAAGAATCTGAGATTGTGTGATGCATATCGTATAATCATGCCCACGGATACTTGAGGTGACATTGGAGTATCTAGGTGACATTAGGGTTTTGGTTGATTTGTGTCTTAAGGTGTTATTCTAGTACGAACTCTAGGGCTATTTGTGACACTTATAGGAATAGCCCAACGGATTGATTGGAAAGAATAACTTTGAGGTGGTTTCATACCCTACCATAATCTCTTCGTTCGTTCTCCGCTATTAGTGACTTTGGAGTGACTCTTTTTTGTTGGGTTTCGCAGTAATTTCAAAAAAATTCCTACGCTCACGCAAGATCATGGTGATGCATAGCAACGAGAGGGGAGAGTATGATCTACGTACCCTTGTAGATCGACAATGGAAGCGTTTGGTTGATGTAGTCGTACGTCTCGACGGCCCGACTGATCAAGCACCGAAACTACGGCACCTCCGAGTTCTAGCACACGTTCAGCTCGATAACGATCCCCGGACTCTGATCCAGCAAAGTGTCGGGGAAGAGTTCCGTCAGCACGACGGCGTGGTGACGATCTTGATGTACTACCGTCGCAGGGCTTCGCCTAAGCACCGCTACAATATTATCGAGGACTATGGTGGAAGGGGGCACCGCACACGGCTAAGAATATGATCACGTGGATCAACTTGTGTCTCTAGGGGTGCCCCTGCCTCCGTATATAAAGGTTCAAGGGAGGGGGGCCGGCCGGCCAAGGTGTGGCGCGCCAGGAGGAGTCCTACTCCTTCTGGGAGTAGGACTCCC
>NC_057794.1:101179595-101196752 GCF_018294505.1 Triticum aestivum | reverse complement strand
CAGCCCCTAGGTGGGCTGGGGCGCCTCCCACTAAGGCCCATGCGCCTAGAAGGGGAGAGGGGGCAAACCCTAAGGGCAGATGGGCCCTAAGGCCCATATTCCCTGCGCCTCCCTCTCCTCCCCCCTTGTGGCCGCCACCCATAGATGGGTTTGGGGCTGCCACCCCTCTAGGGGTGGGAACCCTAGAGGGGGCGCACCCTCCTCCCGGCCTAGGGGCTGCCCAATACATACGATCTGATCTCTGCCTGTTGGTGCAGCCCTCCCTCTCTTTCTCCTCATATCCCGTGGTGCTTGGTGAAGCCCTGCAGGATTGCCACGCTCCTCCACCACCACCACGCCGTTGTGCTGCTGCTGGATGGAGTCTTCCTCAACCTCTCCCTCTCTCCTTGCTGGATCAAGGCGTGGGAGACATCGTCGGGCTGTACGTGTGTTGAATGTGGAGGCGTCGTCCGTTCGGCACTAGGATCTCCGGTGATTTGGATCACGACGAGTACGACTCCATCAACCCCGTTCTCTTGAACGCTTCCGCTTAGCGATCTACAAGGGTATGTAGATGCACTCTCCTTCCCCTCGTTGCTGGTCTCTCCATAGATAGATCTTGGTGACACGTAGGAAAATTTTGAATTTCTGCTACGTTCCCCAACAAATCAATGGGCTATGGAGATGCCCATCTCTTGATGTTAATGCAAGGAGTAGGGCTTGCCATGCAACGGATGCACTAGAGCTATAAATGTACGAAAGCTCAGCAAAAGAAACTAAGTGGGTGTGCATCCAACTTGCTTGCTCACGAAGACCTAGGGCATTTGAGGAAGCCCATTGTTGGAATATACAAGCCAAGTTCTATAATGAAAATTCCCACTGGTATATGAAAGTGACAAAACAAGAGACTCTCTATCATGAAGATTACGGTGCTACTTTGAAGCACAAGTGTGGCAAAGGATAGTAACATTGTCCCTTCTCTCTTTTTCTCTCATTTTTTTTAATTTTTTTGGGCCTTCTCTTTTTTTGGCCTTTCTTTTTTTAATTCCTCACTTGGGACAATGCTCTAGAAAATGATGATCATCACACCTCTATTTATTTACAACTCGATGATTACAACTCGATACTAGAACAAAAGATGACTCTATACGAATGCCTCCGGCGGTGTACCGGGATATGCAATGGACTAAGATTGACATGTATGAAAGAATTATGAATGGTGGCTTTGCCACAAATACTATGTCAACTACATGATCATGCTAAGCATTATGACAATGATGAATGTGTCATGATAAACGGAATGGTGGAAAGTTGCATGGCAATATATCTCAGAATGGCTATGGAAATGCCATAATAGGTAGGTATGGTGGCTGTTTTGAGGAAGATACAAGGAAGTTTATGTGTGAAAGAGCGTATCATATCACGGGGTTTGGATGCACCGACGAAGTTTGCGCCAGCTCTCAATGTGAGAAAGGGCAATGCACGGTACCGAAGAGGCTAGCAAGGATGGAAGGGTGAGAGTGTGTATAATCCATGGTCTCAACATTAGTCATAAAGAACTCACATACTTATTGCAAAAATCTACAAGTCATCAAAAACCTCGGCACTACGCGCATGCTCCTAGGGGGATAGATTGGTAGGAAAAGACCACCGCTCTTCCCCGACCGCCACTCATAAGGAGGACAATCAAATAACACCTCATGTTTCAAATTTGTTACATAACGTTTACCATACATGCATGCTACGGGACTTGCAAACTTCAACACAAGCATTTATCAATTTCACAACTACTCAACTAGCATGACTTTGATATTATTACCTCCATATCTCAAAACAATCATCAAGCATCAAACTTCTCTTAGTATTCAAAACACTCATAAGAAAATTTTACTAACCTTGAATACCTAGCATATTAGGATTTTAAGTAAATTACCATGCTATTTAAGACTCTCAAAATAATCTAAGTGAAATGAGAGATCAATAGTTTCTATAAAACAAATCCACCACCGTGCTCTAAAAGATATAAGTGAAGTACTAGAGCAAAACTATATAACTCAAAAGATATAAGCGAAGCACATAGAGTATTCTAACAAATTCCAAATCATGTATGGCACTCTCAAAAGGTGTGTACAGCAAGGATGATTGTGGTAAACTAAAAGGTAAAGACTCAAATCATACAAGACGCTCCAAGCAAAACACATATCATGCGGCGAATAAAAATATAGCTCCAGTAAAGTTACCGATAGAAGTAGACGAAAGAGGGGATGCCTTCCGGGGCATCCCCAAGCTTTGGCTTTTAGGTGTCCTTAGATTATCTTGGGGGTGCCATGGGCATCCCAAAGCTTATGATCTTTCCACTCCTTGTTCCATAATCCATCAAATCTTTACCCAAAACTTGAAAACTTCACAACACAAAACTTAAAGTAGAAAATCTCGTGAGCTCCGTTAGCGAAAGAAAACAAAAGACCACTTCAAGGTACTGTAATGAACTCATTATTTATTCATATTGGTGTTATACCTACTGTATTCCAACTTCTCTATGGTTTATAAACTATTTTACTAGCCATAGATACATCAAAATAAGCAAACAACACACGAAAAACAGAATCTGTCAAAAACCGAACAGTCTGTAGTAATCTGTAGCTAGCGCAAGATCTGGAACCCCAAAAATTCTAAAATAAATTTCTGGACGTGAGGAATTTATCTATTAATCATCTTCAAAAATAATTAACTAAATAGCACTTTCCAAATAAAAATGGCAGCAGTTCTCGTGAGTGCTAAAGTTTCTGTTTTTTACAGCAAGTGTAACAAGACTTTCCCCAAGTCTTCCCAACGGTTCTACTTGGCACAAACACTAATTAAACACAAAAAACACAACCAAAACAGAGGCTAGATAAATTATTTATTACTAAACAGGAACAAAAAGCAAGGAATAAAAATAAAATTGGGTTGCCTCCCAACAAGCGCTATCGTTTAACGCCCCTAGCTAGGCATAACAAGCAAGGATAGATCTAGGTATTGCCATCTTTGGTAGGTAATTCTTCAATTAGGCATCTACCATCTTTAGGAATTTCTTTCTTTTTATTGATTATCAAATTTTTAGGCACAAGATCAAAAAAATCATTTGTAACAAATGGTTCCTTAATGATAGCAAAAAGATTGGGATGAACACTTATAGATTTGAGATCCGTAGTTTCCTTACTAAAGGATTCACCCTTATTCTTAGGAACATACAAAAGCTTGGCAATTTTAGCGGGAGGACCTGGAGTGTTCTTTATGGAAGAAAAAGCGGTTCCCAAGTTGGTAATAATATCCTCAAGTTTATCAATTCTAGTGGAATCGTGATTTATTTTCTCATTAACTATGGGTTCCTTCTCTTTAATATTTTTCAAAGTGACTCCTACTTTAGATCCATATTGAGAGATTCGGTTGTGGATCTTTTTATCCAAATTTTCAATTAACTCTACGGTAGCAACCTTATTTTCAATAATTTCAAGTCTTTGCATTACATGCTCCAAAGTTAATACAGTTCCATTAACCAAAAGAGGGGGTGAGCCAAACAAATCTATCATAGCATTATAAGAATCAAAAGTATGGCTACCCAAGAAGTTCCCTCCAGTAATAGTATCAAGGACATATCTGTGCCAAGGAGTAACGCCTACATAAAAATTGCGAAGAAGAACGGAAGTAGATTGCTTCCTGGTAGATCTATTTTGAGCATTGCAAATTCTATACCAAGCATCTTTTAGATTTTCTCCCTCCCTTTGCTTAAAATTTAGAATTTCACTCTCGGGAGACAACGGAGAAGAAAAGGGACTAGCCATAACGACAAGTGAATTAACGCACAAGCAAAAAGCAAGCGGGAAAAAAGAGGCAAATAGAGAAAGAGAGGGAGGATAGAGAGAGAGAGGGCGAATAAAACGGCAAGGGTGAAGTGGGGGAGAGGAAAACGAGAGGCAAATGGCAAATAATGTAATGCGGGAGATAAGGGTATGTGATGGGTACTTGGTATGTTGACTTTTGCGTAGACCTCCCCGGCAACGACGCCAGAATTCCTTCTTGCTACCTCTTGAGCACTGCATTGGTTTTCCCCGAAGAGGAAGGGATGATGCAGCAAAGTAGTGTAAGTATTTCCCTCAGTTTTTGAGAACCAAGGTATCAATCCAGTAGGAGGCTACGCGCGAGTCCCTCGTACTTGCACAAAACAAATAAATCCTTGCAACCAACACGAATAGGGGTTGTCAATCCCTACACGGCCACTTATGAGAGTGAGATCTGATAGATATGATAAGATAATATTTTTGGTATTTTTGGGATAAAGATGTAAAGTAAAATAAAGGCAAAGTAAAAAGCAAAGGAAATAACTAAGTAGTAGGAGATTAATATGATAAAGATAGACCCGGGGGCCATAGGTTTCACTAGTGGCTTCTCTCGAGAGCATAAGTATTCTATGGTGGGTGAACAAATTACTGTTGAGCAATTGACAGAATTGAGCATAGTTATGAGAATATCTAGGTATTATCATGTATATAGGCATCACATCCGAGACAAGTAGACCGACTCCTGCCTGCATCTACTACTATTACTCCACTCATCGACCGCTATCCAGCATGCATCTAGAGTATTAAGTTAAAAACAGAGTAACGCCTTAAGCAAGATGACATGATGTAGAGGGATAAACTCATGCAATATGATGAAAACCCCATCTTGTTATCCTCGATGGCAACAATACAATACGTGCCTTGCTGCCCCTACTGTCACTGGGAAAGGACACCGCAAGATTGAACCCAAAGCTAAGCACTTCTCCCATTGCAAGAAAGATCAATCTAGTAGGCCAAACCAAACTGATAATTTGAAGAGACTTGCAAAGATAACCAATCATACATAAAAGAATTCAGAGAAGATTCAAATATTATTCATAGATAGACTTGATCATAAACCTACAATTCATCGATCTCAACAAACACACCACAAAAAGAAGATTACATCGAATAGTTCTCCACAAGAGAGGGGGAGAACATTGTATTGAGATCCAAAAAGAGAGAAGAAGCCATCTAGCTACTAACTATGGACCCGTAGGTCTGAGGTAAACTACTCACACTTCACCGGAAGGGCTATGGTGTTGATGTAGAAGCCCTCCATGATCGATGCCCCCTCCGGCAGAGCTCCGGAACAGGCCCCAAGATGGGATCTCGTGGATACCGAAAGTTGCGGCGGTGGAATTAGGTTTTTGGCTCCATATCTGATCGTTTGGGGGTACGTAGGTATATATAGGAGGAAGGAGTACGTCGGTGGAGCAACAGGGGGCCCACGAGGGTGGAGGGCGCGCCTGGGGGGGGGTAGGCGCTCCCCCTACCTCGTGGCCTCCTCTTTTGTGTCTTGACGTAGGGTCCAAGTCTCCCGGGTCTTGTTCGTTGAGAAAATCACGTTCCCGAAGGTTTCATTCCGTTTGGACTCCGTTTGATATTCCTTTTCTTCGAAACCCTAAAACAGGCAAAAAACAGCAATTCTGGGCTGGGCCTCCTGTTAATAGGTTAGTCCCAAAAATAATATAATAATGGATAATAAAGCCCAATAATGTCCAAAATAGTAGATAATATAGCATGGAGCAATCAAAAATTATAGATACGTTGGAGACGTATCACTTGCTTCTTTCTGGCTTGCTTCTCTCGTTAGCTTCGGTTTCATTCCGGAGTTGTGATGATCCATTCGACTACGCCCGTTTGTCTTCTTCGTGGACTCGTTCTTTTTCCTTGCGGGATTTCAGGCAACATGACCATACCCTCGAAATCACTTCTATCTTTGCTTGCTAGTTGTTCGCTCTATTGCTATGTCGCACTACCTACCACTTGTTGTTGGAAATATGCCCTAGAGGCAATAATAAAAGTATTATTATATTTCAATGTTCATGATAAATGTCTTTTATTCATGCTATAACTGTATTATCCGGAAATCGTAATACACGTGTGAATACTTAGACCACAATATGTCCCTGGCGAGCCTCTAGTTGACCAGCTCGTTGTGATCAACAGATAGTCATGGTTTCCTGACTATGGACATTGAATGTCGTTGATAACGGGATCACATCATTAGGAGAATGATGTGATGGACAAGACCCAATCCTAAGCATAGCATAAAAGATCGTGTAGTTCGTTTTGCTAGAGCTTTGCCAGTGTCAAGTATCTCTTCCTTCGACCATGAGATCGTGTAACTCCCGGATACCGTAAGAGTGCCTTGGGTGTATCAAACGTCACAACGTAACTGGGTGACTATAAAGGTGCATTACAGGTATCTCCGAAAGTAGCTGTTGGGTTGACACGGATCGAGACTGGGATTTGTCACTCCGTATGACGGAGAGGTATCTCTGGGCCCACTCGGTAATGCATCATCATAATGAGCTCAATGTGACCAAGGTGTTGGACACGGGATCATGCATTACGGTACGAGTAAAGTGACTTGCTGGTAACGAGACTGAACAAGGTATTGGGATACCGACGATCGAGTCTCGGGCAAGTAACGTACCGATTGACAAAGGGAATTGCATACAGGGTTTGATCGAATCCTCGACATCGTGGTTCATCCGATGACAACATCGAGGAGCATGTGGGAGCCATCATGGGTATCTAGATCCCGCTGTTGGTTATTGACTGAGAGCGTCTCGGTCATGTCTGCATGTCTCCCGAACCCGTAGGGTCTACACACTTAAGGTTCGGTGACGCTAGGGTTATTAGGAAGACTAGTATGTGACTACCGAATGTTGTTCGGAGTCCCGGATGGGATCCTGGACGTCACGAGGAGATCCGGAAGGGTCCGGAGGTAAAGATTTATATATAGGAAGTTGTCAAACAGACACCGAGAAGTTTCGGGGTCATACCGGTATTGTACCGGGGCCACCAGAAGGGTTCCGGGGGTCCACCGGGAGGGGCCACCCCTCCCGGGGGGCCACATGGGCTGCGTGGGGCAGGGAGCTAGCCCCTGGTGGGCTGGCCGCACCCCCTCCCTTGGGCCCATGCGCCTAGGGTTGAGGGGGGAACCCTAGAGGGGGCGCCCCCCTTGGCTTGGGGGGCAAGCCACCCTCTCCCCTCTCCCCTAGGCCGCCGCACCCCCCCCCTAGATGGGTTCTAGGGGGCCGGCCCCCTTCTCCCTTCCCCCTATAAATAGAGGGGTGAGGGGAGGGCAGCCGGACCACCCTCCAAGGCTCAGCCCTCCCCTCCCCAACACCTCTCCTCCTCCGTTGTGTGCTTGGCGAAGCCCTGTCGGAGTACTGCCTCTCCACCATCACCACGCCGTCGTGCTGCCGGTGGAGCTGTCTTTCTCAACCTCTCCTTCCCCCTTGCTGGATCAAGAAGGAGGAGACGTCTCCCGTCCCGTACGTGTGTTGAACGCGGAGGTGCTGTCCGTTCAGCACTTGGTCATCGGTGATTCGAATCACGTCGAGTACGACTACATCATCACCTTGCAAGCTTCCGCACGCGATCTACAAGTGGTATGTAGATGCAAACTCTCTCCCTTGACTCGTTGCTTAGATGAACTCATAGATGGATCTTGGTGAAACCGTAGGAAAAATTTTAATTTTCTGCAACGTTCCCCAACAGTGGCATCATGAGCTAGGTCTATGCGTAGTTCTCTTTGCACGAGTAGAACACAATTTTGTTGTGGGCGTGGATTTTGTCATCATACTTGCCTCTACTAGTCTTTTCTTGCTCAACGGTATTGTGGGATGAAGCGGTCCGGACCAACCTTACACGTACGCTTACGTGAGACCGGTTCCACCGACTGACATGCACTAGTTGCATAAGGTGGCTGGCGGGTGTCTGTCTCTCCCACTTTAGTTGGAGCGGAATCGATGAACAGGGCCCTTATGAAGGGTAAATAGAAGTTGACAAAATCACGTTGTGGTGATTCGTAGGTAAGAAAACGTTCTTGCTAGAACCCAATTGCAGCCACGTAAAAGATGCAACAACAATTAGAGGACGTCTAACTTGTTTTTGCAGCGATTGATTATGTGATGTGATATGGCCAGAAGTTGTGATGAATGATGAATTGTGATGTATGAGATCATGTTCTTTGTAATAGGATTCACGACTTGCATGTCGATGAGTATGACAACCGGCAAGAGCCATAGGAGTTGTCTTTATTTTTGTATGACATGCGTGTCATTGAATAACGCCATGTAAACTACTTTACTTTATTGCTAAATGTTAGTCATAGAAGTAGAAGTAGTCGTTGGCGTGACAACTTCATGAAGACACGATGATGGAGATCATGATGATGAAGATCATGGTGTCAAGCCGGTGACAAGATGATCATGGAGCCCTGAAGATGAAGATCAATGGAGCTATATGATATTGGCCATATCATGTCACAACTATATAATTGCATGTGATGTTTATTATGTATTATGCATCTTGTTTACTTAGGACGACGGTAGTAAATAAGATGATCCCTTATAAAATTTCAAGAAGTGTTCTCCCCTAACTGTGCACCGTTGCTACAGTTCGTCGCTTCTAAGCACCACGTGATGATCGGGTGTGATGGATTCTTACGTTCACATACAACGGGTGTAAGACAGTTTTACACAGCGAAAACACTTAGGGTTAACTTGACGAGCCTAGCATGTGCAGACATGGCCTCGGAACATGGAGACCGAAAGGTCGAACACGAATTGTATGGAAGATACGATCAACATGAGAATGTTCACCGACGATGACTAGTCCGTCTCACGTGATGATCGGACACGGGCTAGTCGACTCGGATCGTGTAACACTTAGATGACTAGAGGGATGTCTAATCTAAGTGGGAGTTCATAATTTGATTAGAACTTTATTATCATGAACTTAGTCTAAAACCTTTGCAAATATGTCTTGTAGATCAATGGCCAACGCTAATGTCAACATGAACTTCAACGCGTTCCTAGAGAAAACCAAGCTGAAAGATGATGGCAGCAACTATACGGACTGGGTCCGGAACCTGAGGATCATCCTCATAGCTGCCAGGAAACAATATGTCCTAGAAGGACCGCTAGGTGACGCTCCCATCCCAGAGAACCAAGACATTATGAATGCTTGGCAGTCTCGTGCTGATGATTACTCCCTCGTTCAGTGCGGCATGCTTTACAGCTTAGAACCGGGGCTCCAAAAGCGTTTTGAGCACCACGGAGCATATGAGATGTTCGAAGAGCTGAAACTAGTTTTTCAAGCTCATGCCCGGGTCGAGAGATATGATGTCTCCGACAAGTTCTACAGTTGTAAGATGGAGGAAAACAGTTCTGTCAGTGAGCACATCCTGAAGATGTCTGGGTTGCACAACCGTATGACCCAGCTGAACATTAACCTCCCAGATGAGGCGGTCATTGACAGAATCCTCCAGTCGCTCCCACCAAGCTACAAGAGCTTTGTGATGAACTACAACATGCAGGGGATGGAAAAGACCATTCCTGAAGTGTTCTCGATGCTGAAGTCAGCAGAGGCTGAAATCAAGAAAGAACATCAAGTGTTGATGGTCAATAAGACCACTAAGTTCAAGAAGGGCAAGGGTAAGAAGAACTTCAAGAAGGACGGCAAAGATGTTGCCGCGCCTGGTAAGCCAGTTACCGGGAAGAAGCCAAAGAATGGACCCAAGCCTGAGACTGAGTGCTTTTATTGCAAGGGGAAGGGTCACTGGAAGCGGAACTGCCCCAAATACTTAGCGGATAAGAAGGCCGGCAACACCAAAGGTATATTTGATATACATGTGATTAATGTGTACCTTACCAGTACTCGTAGTAACTCCTGGGTATTTGATACCGGTGCCGTTGCTCATATTTGTAACTCACAGCAGGAGCTGCGGAATAAACGGAGACTGGCGAAGGACGAGGTGACGATGCGCGTCGGGAATGGTTCCAGAGTCGATGTGATCGCCGTCGGCACGCTGCCTCTACATTTACCTACGGGATTAGTTTTGAACCTCAATAATTGTTATTTAGTGCCAAGTTTGAGCATGAACATTGTATCTGGATCTCGTTTAATACGAGATGGCTACTCATTTAAGACTAAGAATAATGGTTGTTCGATTTATATGAGAGATATGTTTTATGGTCATGCTCCGATGGTCAATGGTTTATTCTTAATGAATCTCGAGCGTAATATTACACATGTTCATAGTGTAGACGCCAAAAGATTTAAAGTTGATAACGATAGTCCCACATACTTGTGGCACTGCCGCCTTGGTCACATTGGTGTCAAGCGCATGAAGAAGCTCCATGCCGATGGACTTTTAGAGTCTCTTGATTATGAATCATTTGACACGTGCGAACCATGCCTTTTGGGCAAAATGACCAAGACTCCGTTCTCCGGAACAATGGAGCGAGCAACCAACTTGTTGGAAATCATACATACCGATGTGTGCGGTCCAATGAGCGTTGAGGCTCGCGGAGGATATCGTTATGTTCTCACTCTCACAGATGACTTGAGTAGATATGGGTATGTCTACTTAATGAAACACAAGTCTGAGACCTTTGAAAAGTTCAAAGAATTTCAGAATGAGGTAGAGAATCAACGTGACCGAAAGATAAAATTCTTACGATCAGATCGTGGAGGAGAATACTTAAGTCACGAATTTGGTACACACTTAAGGAAATGTGGAATCGTTTCACAGCTCACACCGCCTGGAACACCACAGCGAAACGGTGTGTCCGAACATCGTAATCGCACCCTATTGGATATGGTGCGGTCTATGATGTCTCTTACCGATTTACCGCTATCATTTTGGGGATACGCTCTAGAGACAGCTACATTCACTTTAAATAGGGCACCGTCTAAATCCGTTGAGACGACACCGTATGAATTATGGTTTGGAAAGAAACCTAAGCTGTCGTTTCTAAAAGTTTGGGGATGCGATGCTTATGTCAAGAAACTTCAACCTGAAAAGCTCGAACCCAAGTCGGAAAAATGCGTATTCATAGGATACCCTAAGGAAACTGTCGGGTAAACCTTCTACTTAAGATCCGAAGGCAAGATCTTTGTTGCCAAGAACGGATGCTTTCTGGAAAAAGAGTTTCTCTCGAAAGAAGTAAGTGGGAGGAAAGTAGAACTCAATGAAGTACTACCTCTTGAGCGAGAAAGTGGCGCAGCGCAGGAAACCGTTCCTGTGATGCCCACACCAACTGAAGAGGAAAACAATGATGATGATCAAGGTACTTCAGATCAAGTTACTGCTGAACTTCGTAGGTCTACAAGGACACGTTCCGCACCAGAGTGGTACGGCAACCCTGTCCTGGAAATCATGTTGTTAGACAACAATGAACCTTCGAACTATGAAGAAGCGATGGCGGGCCCGGATTCCAACAAATGGCTTGAAGCCATGAAATCCGAGATAGAATCCATGTATGAAAACAAAGTATGGACTTTGACAGACTTGCCCGATGATCGGCGAGCGATAGAAAACAAATGGATCTTTAAGAAGAAGACGGACGCGGATGGTAATGTTACAATCTATAAGGCTCGACTTGTCGCTAAGGGTTATCGACAAGTTCAAGGGATTGACTACGACGAGACTTTCTCTCCTGTAGCGAAGCTGAAGTCCGTCCGAATCATGTTAGCAATTGCCGCATACTATGATTATGAGATATGGAAAATGGACGTCAAAACAGCATTCCTTAACGGGCATCTTAAGGAAGAACTGTATATGATGCAGCCGGAAGGTTTTGTCGATCCTCGGAACGCTAACAAAGTATGCAAGCTCCAGCGATCCATTTATGGACTGGTGCAAGCATCTCGGAGTTGGAACATTCGCTTTGATGAGATGATCAAAGCGTTTGGGTTTGTGCAGACTTATGGAGAAGCCTGCGTTTACAAGAAAGTGAGTGGGAGCTCTGTAGCATTTCTCATATTATATGTAGATGACATACTCTTGATGGGAAATAATATAGAATTTCTGGACAGCATTAAGGCCTACTTGAATAAGTGTTTTTCAATGAAGGACCTTGGAGAAGCTGCTTATATATTAGGCATCAAGATCTATAGAGATAGATCGAGACGCCTCATAGGTCTTTCACAAAGCACATACCTTGATAAGATTTTGAAGAGGTTCAAAATGGATCAGTCCAAGAAGGGGTTCTTGCCTATGTTACAAGGTGTGAGATTGAGCTCGGCTCAGTCACCGACCACGGCAAAAGATAAAGAAGAGATGAGTGTCATCCCCTATGCTTCAGCCATAGGATCTATTATGTATGCCATGTTGTGTACCAGACCCGATGTAAACCTTGCCGTAAGTTTGGTAGCAAGATACCAAAGTAATCCCGGCAAGGAACACTGGACAGCGGTCAAGAATATCCTGAAGTACCTGAAAAGGACGAAGGACATGTTTCTCGTTTATGGAAGAGACGAAGAGCTCATCGTAAAGGGTTACGTCGACGCTAGCTTCGATTCAGATCTGGATGACTCTAAGTCACAAACCGGATACGTGTATATGTTGAATGGTGGAGCAGTAAGCTGGTGCAGCTGCAAGTAGAGCGTCGTGGCGGGATCTACGTGTGAAGCAGAGTACATGGCAGCCTCGAAGGCAGTGCATGAAGCGATTTGGGTGAAGGAGTTCATCACCGACCTAGGAGTCATACCCAATGCGTCGGGGCCGATCAAACTCTTCTGTGACAACACTGGAGCTATTGCCCTCGCCAAGGAGCCCAGGTTTCACAAGAAGACCAGGCACATCAAGCGTCGTTTCAACTCCATCCGTGAAAATGTTCAAGATGGAGACATAGAGATTTGCAAAGTGCACACGGATCTGAATGTCGCAGATCCGCTGACTAAACCTCTCTCGCGTGCAAAACATGATCAACACCAGAACTCTATGGGTGTTCGATTCATCACAATGTAACTAGATTGGTGACTCTAGTGCAAGTGGGAGACTGTTGGAAATATGCCCTAGAGGCAATAATAAAAGTATTATTATATTTCAATGTTCATGATAAATGTCTTTTATTCATGCTATAACTGTATTATCCGGAAATCGTAATACACGTGTGAATACTTAGACCACAATATGTCCCTGGCGAGCCTCTAGTTGACCAGCTCGTTGTGATCAACAGATAGTCATGGTTTCCTGACTATGGACATTGAATGTCGTTGATAACGGGATCACATCATTAGGAGAATGATGTGATGGACAAGACCCAATCCTAAGCATAGCATAAAAGATCGTGTAGTTCGTTTTGCTAGAGCTTTGCCAGTGTCAAGTATCTCTTCCTTCGACCATGAGATCGTGTAACTCCCGGATACCGTAAGAGTGCCTTGGGTGTATCAAACGTCACAACGTAACTGGGTGACTATAAAGGTGCATTACAGGTATCTCCGAAAGTAGCTGTTGGGTTGACACGGATCGAGACTGGGATTTGTCACTCCGTATGACGGAGAGGTATCTCTGGGCCCACTCGGTAATGCATCATCATAATGAGCTCAATGTGACCAAGGTGTTGGACACGAGATCATGCATTACGGTACGAGTAAAGTGACTTGCCGGTAACGAGACTGAACAAGGTATTGGGATACCGACGATCGAGTCTCGGGCAAGTAACGTACCGATTGACAAAGGGAATTGCATACAGGGTTTGATCGAATCCTCGACATCGTGGTTCATCCGATGACAACATCGAGGAGCATGTGGGAGCCATCATGGGTATCCAGATCCCGCTGTTGGTTATTGACTGAGAGCGTCTCGGTCATGTCTGCATGTCTCCCGAACCCGTAGGGTCTACACACTTAAGGTTCGGTGACGCTAGGGTTATTAGGAAGACTAGTATGTGACTACCGAATGTTGTTCGGAGTCCCGGATGGGATCCTGGACGTCACGAGGAGATCCGGAAGGGTCCGGAGGTAAAGATTTATATATAGGAAGTTGTCAAACAGACACCGAGAAGTTTCGGGGTCATACCGGTATTGTACCGGGGCCACCGGAAGGGTTCCGGGGGTCCACCGGGAGGGGCCACCCCTCCCGGGGGGCCACATGGGCTGCGTGGGGCAGGGAGCCAGCCCCTGGTGGGCTGGACGCACCCCCTCCCTTGGACCCATGCGCCTAGGGTTGAGGGGGGAACCCTAGAGGGGGCGCCCCCCTTGGCTTGGGGGGCAAGCCACCCTCTCCCCTCTCCCCTAGGCCGCCGCACCCCCCCTAGATGGGTTCTAGGGGGCCGGCCCCCTTCTCCCTTCCCCCTATAAATAGAGGGGTGAGGGGAGGGCAGCCGGACCACCCTCCAAGGCGCAGCCCTCCCCTCCCCAACACCTCTCCTCCTCCGTTGTGTGCTTGGCGAAGCCCTGTCGGAGTACTGCCTCTCCACCATCACCACGCCGTCGTGCTGCCGGTGGAGCTGTCTTCCTCAACCTCTCCTTCCCCCTTGCTGGATCAAGAAGGAGGAGACGTCTCCCGTCCCGTACGTGTGTTGAACGCGGAGGTGCTGTCCGTTCAGCACTTGGTCATCGGTGATTCGAATCACGTCGAGTACGACTACATCATTACCTTGCAAGCTTCCGCACGCGATCTACAAGTGGTATGTAGATGCAAACTCTCTCCCTTGACTCGTTGCTTAGATGAAATCATAGATGGATCTTGGTGAAACCGTAGGAAAATTTTTAATTTTCTGCAACGTTCCCCAACACTTGTTATATCATGCCTCCCATATTGCCATGTCAAGCCTCTAACCCACCTTTCCTAACAAACCGTTGTTTGGCTATGTTACCGCTTTTGCATCAGCCCCTCTTATAGCATTGCTAGTTGTAGGTGAAGATGAAGTTTGTTCCATGTTGGAACATGGATATTGTTGGGATATCATTATTATATCTTATTTACTTTAATGCATCTATATACTTGGTAAAGGGTGGAAGGCTCGGACTTATGCCTGGTGTTTTGTTCCACTCTTGCCGCCTTAGTTTCCGTCATACCGGTGTTATGTTCCTTGATTTTGCGTTCCTTACGCGATTGGGTGTTATGGGAACCCCTTGATAGTTCGCTTTGAATAAAACTCCTCCAGCAAGGCCCAACCTTGGTTTTAACATTTGCCACCTAAGCCTTTTTCCCTTGGGTTCTGCAGACTCAAGGGTCATCTTTATTTTAAACCTCCGGGCCAGTGCTCCTCCGAGTGTTGGTCCAACCTAGGCGATGTCCGGCGCCCCCTGGGCAACCAGGGTCTATGCCAACCCGTCGTCTAGCCCATCCGGTGTGCCGTGAGAACGAGATACGTGCGACTCCTATCGGGATTTGTCGGCACATCGGGCGGCTTTGCTGGTCTTGTTTTACCATTGTCGAAATGTCTTGTAATCGGGATTCCGAGACTAATCGAGTCTTCCTGGGAGAAGGAATATCCTTCGTTGACTGTGAGAGCTTGTGATGGGCTAAGTTGGGACACCCCTGCAGGGTTAAAACTTTCGAAAGCCATGCCCGCGGTTATGTGGCAGATGGGAATTTGTTAATATCCGGTTGTAGAAAACTTGACACTTGACTTAATTAAAATGCATCAACCACATGTGTAGCCATGATGGTCTCTTTCCAGCGGAGTCCGGGAAGTGAACACAGACCTGTGTTATGCTTGAACGTAAGTAGCTTCAGGATCACTTCTTGATCACTTATAGCTTCTCGACCGTGCGTTGCTTCTCTTCTCGCTCTTATTTGCGTATGTTAGCCACCATATATGCTTAGTGCTTGCTGCAGCTCCACCTCACTACCCTTTCCTACCCATAAGCTTAAATAGTCTTGATCTCGCAGGTGTGAGATTGCTGAGTCCTCGTGACTCACAGATACTTCCAAACAGTTGCAGGTGCCGATGATACTAGTGTAGGTGACGCAACCGAGCTCAAGTGGGAGTTCGAAGAAGATCTTGATCATTGTTATGTGTCTTTTCCGGTTGATCAATAGTGGTGCCCAGTTGGGACGATCGGGGATCTATCATTTGGGGTTGTGTTATTTTATTTTGGTTTCATAGTCGGACCTTGATTGTATTCTGGATGATGTATGTTTGACTTGTATTTGTGTGAAGTGGCGATTGTAAGCCAACTCTTTATCCCTTTCTTATTCAGTACATGGGATTGTGTGAAGATTACCCCACTTGCGACTAAACCACCATGCGGTTATTCCTCTAAGTCGTGCCTCGACACGTGGGAGATAAAGTCGCATTGTGGACGTTACAAGTTTGTAATCAGAGCCATCCCCGACTTAGGAGCCCCCTGCTTGATTGAATTACTGACGTTGTTGAGTCTAGAACAAAATTTTTTGAGTCTTAGGATTATATATATATCGGAGAGTAGGTTTCTTTTTACTCCTCAGTCCCTTTGTCGCTCTGGTGAGGCCTCCTGACGTAGAAGTTTTGACTCTTCTCTCCTCAAATTTCATGATTTTTTTTAGGATCATGCGGGTATCTTGGAATCGATCCGATAGTCTTGTGACGAGAACATTGTTCTTGGTGCCTCCTTACATTTAGGGGTTGTGGCAGTGTCCTGAGGAGTTGAGCTCCGAGGTGTTGTCGTCACAATTTTATCGTTGCAGTTCTGGAATACCTGAGTTCGCCGACATCAAAAATCTCTTTTATGCAGTTGTTGGTGAGATAACCTCGACGCCACCTAGTACTAGGGCGGGAGTTCGGGAGTATTGCCATAACTCGTATAACGGATGCTTTTCGAAGGTTGAGGTACATGATTTCCGAAGGTTTCTTGGTTATGTGTTGAAGGATCACTACAAAAAGAAGACACATCCGTGACATTTTGGGCCGAACGAATTTTTTTCCTGTCATACATATGACACTTCTATGACGATAATTGTGACAAAACCCGGTATCATCATAGATGTGGTGGGCTCCTACTTCTATGATAAAAAATCATGACAGAAAATGGGCTTTTCGTCCTGGGCGGGCCGGAGACGCAACTGCATGACATTCTTTGGGCCGTCCATGATAGAAAAACCCTGGTAGAAGCAAGGGGGAGGAAAATTTCGGGGAGTTCCCGGTTACGGTGGGAGGTCGGGGGCCGAGCGATGCACGTTTCTCTCGTACACGTACGCGCGTGTGTGCGAGGCGTTGGCTCTAACTGAACCCGAGTGAGGCGTTGGGCTCTAACTGAACCCGAGCGATTGCACTGCAGGCTACGCGTTACTGAACCCAAGCGATCGATCGATGGCTGTTAACTGAACCCGATCGAGCGATTCCTTTGCTACTGCTGCTAA